>NC_045168.1:11082360-11382360 GCF_900700415.2 Clupea harengus | reverse complement strand
ATGAAAATGTGCATCTGTACAGTAAGTCGCTTGGGGTAAAAGCACCTGCTGAGTGAATAAATAGCATACATGGATTTTGTTTCTCTTAGTCCTGAGCCAGTGCATTGTAAGACGTCACTTCCTATACCAATGGCGGAATAAGTGTTCTGAAGGTTTTAGTGAGTACGTCTCTCTTCATTTTGCTGAAAACATAGCATTTATTAAAGCACCTTTCTTGGTACGACCATAATTAATCTGACTAAATTTCCATTGTCTAAGTCCACTCAATTAGGAACTCGGCCTTAGCTCCTGTATTTTAATGTAGATTGCTACCAGGTTTTGTAGGCTGATCTCCAACTAATTTATTTGAACACCTATCGAAGGTCATGGATTCGCAGGTCCTCAGGTGGGCTATCTCCCGGGCCTTTCTGTGTGGAGTTTGCATGTTCTCCCCGTGTTCACAAGGGGTTTCCTCCAATAAGAAGCCCAACAGAAAAAACATGCAAAAACAGAACATTCTCCTGTCCGTCCGTGACCGAGACGGACGGTTCACTTGGTCCCCGGGCGCTGAGAAGCTGCCCACTGCTCCTAGGGGGTCCTGGAGGAAGGACAGTCCGGGATGGGTGAAATGCAGAGCGTACATTTCACAGCGACCTCAGGCCTGTGTGTGCGTGTGTTTGTGTGTGTGTGTCCTGTGTCGCCTCCATAAAATGCACGTGTGTGTTGCAGTGTGCCGCTTGTGGCAATAAAGAACTGACTAAAGTCAGCCTTGTTTGTTGTTTTGTTTGTCTGTTTTAGTTACTTTTTAATAACCGGTTTCTTCTAGGGATAGTGTTGCTCAGGATATTGCCACAGCCGATTTTTTATCTTGACATATTCCACGGGCACAATCTGTATCTAGTTCTGAATTTTACCTCAGAGGCCTACAGTGCTGCTACGGGACCTTGCAGCTTGTTAGTTCAACTTGGTTCAGAGACGGGCGCCAGGCTGCCGTACGATCATGGACGGATTATGAAACTATGGGCCCCTGGGCCTGGACATGTAAAAGGCCCCCCTCCTCTTCGCGCAGATTTGAGTTGGTGAAAAGGAGGACACTTTGTCGCGGGGGGAGGGGACGGGGCAGTGTATAGCATGCCGACCACGCCCCCTCCCCCGCGACAAAGTTTTGCCATATTTTTCATATTTTTCACATTCAAATGAACCCGCCCCTCCTCCGCAACAAAGTTTTTTCCGGGTAAAAGAGGACGTCTGGTCACCCTACATAACAGCGACTTCACGCAGAGGCTCTGGCTTAGGGGCCCCCTGAGCTCATGGGCCCCTGGGCCTAGGCCCGGTAGGCCCGTTCGGTAATCCATCCCTGCGTACGATTCCGTATAACCATTCGATCCAGTGCAGAGGCTGGTCAGCAATCCACTGCTGTATAATACAATTAACCGTTCTGCTGTAGCATGCTGGTATAATAATTAACCACATGGACAGTGGTTTCTCGTGTTGAGGATCACACATTACAACAGACAAATGGAGGGGGGTTCTCACCCAAAGAGGGGGTTTGCCCCCTCCAGAGAGAGGTTACCTTACGACTCACAGAGACCAGAATTCTCATGTCTCTGAGATCCATGTTAAAACTAATCTCTGCAGCTGAAGGACTGAGACCACTCGACCACTCAGACTGAGACCTTTCCAATAAGCCCAAACATGACAAAGAAATCATCTTCCAATGCAATATTTCACTTAGCACTCTTAAATGAATTTCCCGGCATGGAAAAGCACAGGGACAGAGACAGAGGATAGAGTCTCAGCAGGGGGGTGGGAAGATCAACAACTGGTACAGTGCAGTCCTGGAATGTTTGTTAGAGGCACCATAAACCAACACCTTACCCACACCAAATGAGTAATTACAAGTGGAAGAAGGCCATCTGTGGTTTTCCAATCAAGATTTTCCCGTCCTGCCTTTAAAACCTGCATGCACATGCGTAGTCAATGGGAACAAGTCCGTACGACAAAATCTGCATCATGCACACTGTGTCCACAGAACTATACTTTCTGCTTAAGGCCTTTATTATACTCACTTACGGACGTGCACACAGACAGTTGCAGACATCATGGATGTGTAGTTGTTCTTAAAACAAAAGATTCACCTCAAATGGACAGTACTGCATTTGTCTTAAACTATCTAAACTAAGATACAGATGCTGTAAATTTAGAATGTGTGTCCTAACCATCCTAAATCCATCAAGCAACTGAACCTCTAATCATCTTCCCTGTTGAAGCTCTGTGCTCCTAAACTATGATATCCAAGCCCAGAATACAGTCAAATAGACTCTGTGCTACACAGATCCTTTTCAAACAACAATACAGATGGGCACACTTTTATACATGATGGCTCATTTGTTGTTGGATGCCCACCAGACCATAGTTAACTGTCAAACAGTTTATGTTTTTATCTGTGACTCTTCCAAAATCTTGCTCTTCTAGGTTAGTTAATCACAACTCAACGCAAAGCACCAGAATCAAGCCATGCAGTAATGCTATGGGGATAGTGAGGTTATTTTTAAAAGGCGCAAACTGTTGACACACACACACCTTCCTCTTTCAATCTGATGAGTTTGTTTTGAGCATTGTTTTGATGGGGTTGTTTTTAGTTTTTTACATAAGTAGGCCTTTTGGCCTGGGTGGATAGATGTCAGAGAGTTCATTAAAATGTTATTTCTTCTTGATCCGAAAATCAGCTTATTGCATACCCTGTCAGTGAGTCCTCAGATCTTCCAGTGTAGACTTCAATGTTTACAAGTTAAAATGAGATCTAGTATGGATATTCTGCAGAGGAATTTGTTTCCCTTAATATGGTAATGCACCAATAATTTTAGTGGCCAGACCATCGCTGAGAGCTCAGACCTTTGTGCCAACATTGATATTATTTTCAAACATCTAAAGCATGCAGGGCGAATGCTTTGCCAATGTCATTCAGCTTGTGTTATGGCTGCCTCTTGCACAGTCTCATAAGGCTCAAAACCCTCAAAAATGTCCTAGGGTGCTTCAGTACATGGTATCTTCCCAACGTGAGCATTTTTGTTTGCCATTACTATTTTCAAAACATGTGGCTTACTGTAGAAGAGAGAAACAACTAGTATGTAATATTGATATTTTGCCTTTTGTTTACAAGGATCTTATGCTAAAGAAGTTGTGCAAATTAACTTCAAATAAAAATGTATTTCAATAACAATTAATGTTTTATGCATTTTAGCACATTTAAAAACAAGAATACAATTTGAGATAAAAAAATACTTAAAACGTATAAAACATTAAATATAGACGACATAAAAGCAATACAAGTGAAATAATAACAGAGATAGATGAGCAAACGCTAAAACAAATCAAATCCGAATTTTGGACTACTTGTAGTTTATGAAGTGATGCTTGGTTTATCCCTGAGGATAGTGTATAGAGTAGACAGCCTATAGAAGTTTACAAATCATTACAGTTTTCTGTGAGTTACGGATTAACTGTACTCTTTACTATCCGAGACTCTAATAAATGTATAGGCTGCTCTAATAAGGTGTTGGGAGTAGCAGTTTACCGTAAGCGATTCCACTTTGACTCTTCGCAGAATGGAAGCTATTGGTCGTGTATCGGCCACCCACTCAACTGTAATCTGTGTGAATGCCATTCCTGACGCCTACTTCCTGGCATCTCCAGCGCAATCTGTGCCTATTGGCCAGTCAAAATTCCCTTCAAAGGCGCTCAATATGACTGGTTCAGCATAGTAGCAATGACAGTGACGTTAGCCAATCGCACATAGGGTTTACTATGGGGCGAAGGCACTTGTCTCAATCCGTTAGGATTCATTCCAAGGAGGGTCTGGTGAGATTTATCTTGTTTATTTCGATTTCCTCGAAGATACTGCTTATTGTTATTAACATAGGTTAAGTTTTCATGTTTGTTATGTTTTTAAGTGTGCTTTCTAAAGTCAATATGTATCTCTTGCGCGTTATAATCAGATAAGGCGGGGATGTTTGTATTTTGTTTGCTGTGCTGCCTGGGTAGGGTAGCCTATTTTATGTCTTGTGTGGATCCATACTAATACCCTACGACGATCAAACGTGAGCTACTCCACGGACAAGTTAAAACAAAAATATTTTTTGGGGAGCAAATACATTTATTTCAATTAACCTCAATGAACGCACAGCGCGTTGTACTGTGATACCAAACCGATACCGCATTGATGGTTTATCAACGAGTAAACTCACCACCTGTTCATTTGGTGTAGGGAATCTCGGAAACAAAATGAATATGTACGCGGTGCCCAATCCTGATTTACCAGGCTGTCCGCCGGGGTTGGAATACCTGACACAGGTAAGGCACTTCGAAGCAAAGTGATTGACAGTAGATTGTAGTATAAGATTATAAATCTAACGCTTCTTTTTCATTGTTCTGGGTGTAGATTAGATTTGCTGTTGTGGCCTGACATTATGCATAACAGTATTTTTGTAATTGGTAATGTTACCCTACAAATAGGTCGACCAATTACTGATCAAGCAGAAGGTTGAGCTCATAGAAGGTATGTGAAGATATTAATCACTTTAACTTTGTTATTGCATAGTTTTAAATCATGAATCTGTAGTGTGTAGTAGGCTATATCTACTTTAGGATCTACAGTAATGATTTAGGCTAATGCAGAAAAAAGGGTTTACTCCTAGCACATTCAATGTTGAATATCATTTATTTTGTATTCCTCATGGTACATACTACTATTTATGATATGTGTTCTTATTGTGTCTTTGGTATCTCATTGTGGTGTATGTAAATACATCACTTGACATTGTTTAACAACAACAACAACAACAATATATTGTTCCTTTAATTCCACTGCTTTGTGTGACGTTTTTGATGAGAATCTTAAAATATTTCATATATTGAGCTGTATTGTGACGAAAAATACTTGTGTTAATTAAATCGCATTTTCTTGTTTACCTGCAGCTCTCGTGGGTTTTGAAAGCAATAACAAGTATGAGATTCGTAACTCCATGGGTCAGAATGTGTTCTACGCCGTGGAAGAAAATGACTGCCTAAGTCGCCAGTGCTGTGGTCCTCTACGCTCGTTCGTTATCCGAGTACTGGACAACTTTGGCCAAGAGATCATCACAGTCTCCAGACCTCTCAAATGTATGTCCTGCTGCTTCCCCTGTTGTCTGCAAGAGGTGAGACTTTGTGCTATCAGGGTACACTTTTAACCAAGCACAGCAGTTTATGTTGTTTATATGTCTGTGATTGTAGTAAGATAGTCGGTAGTAAGAATTCTGGTGTCCAGTTAGTCCTGACTAATTTATGCTGTGCTTTCATAGAAAATCAATACTGAAGCCACTGTGGGATTTGTGTAAAAGCTGAATGGTCTTAATGGCCTGAATTATGTGAATAGATGCAGCCTAAGCTATTCTCCCCTTGTCTGTCTCAGCTTGAGATCCAAGCTCCACCAGGAAATACTGTAGGCTATGTGCTTCAGCAGTGGCACCCTTTTACCCCCAAGTTCACTGTTGAGAACGAACACCACGAGCCTGTCCTGAAAATACAGGGGCCTTTCTGTGGATGGAGCTGCTTACCTAATGTGGATTTTGAGGTGAGTTGTCAAATCACCACCATGATATATAGTTGTTGTTTGTGGTTGTAGTTTGCTCAAAAATGAATGTAATGGCATGATTATGGTAAACAGCAGTATTTGGAAGCTAAGAGGTAGCAAGCAGCTTAGAAAGTAAGGCATTACCAGTCCGGGCTTTCAGCTCTCTGTTAGCTATCAATCTGACAAGACACAAGGGTCATGAGCGTAACTGTGTGGTAGGTTGACAACCGAAACAAAGAGCTCCATTTGCTGAAAAGCTATGGATCAATGTGTCACTCTTTGCCCCATAAAGAGTAGCAGATGATTGAAGCTGCCGCACAAACAACCTCATCTGTTACAATCCATTCTCAATTATCTGAGAGACCAAGGGATCTGCTAGCCATAAGTATTCAGAATTGCAGTTCAATTTATAGCCAGGGTTTTATTTTCACGGCCCCGAGTGTCACAGCTGACAGTCACTCAGAGAAGTTATGGTACATTAGGCTCCAGAGAGTCACTATGACAATAACAAACTCCTCAGTTGCTGGTTTTGCCTGACAACTTGCTAGGTCTTTTCATCAGCAGTTTTTGGAACTCACATATTTAATTCTATTAGACAAATTGGAGTAACCCAGCTGTCATTTCATATCAGAAACGAAATTCTGAATATTCTAAGGCAGCATTTGAACAATCCCCCAGTGCGTACCTTGTCAATATTGAGGAACATTCTGGCTGAACATAGGAATTCAAACTCCACAAACCAGATGAGAGTAACTCATACAACAAGAAAATATACTGGAAAAATACTTGTGAGGAAGAGCGATTTGTGAGGTCCAATTCCTCATTTGAGCAAGTTGTCAATAAGTTGTCAGCTGTCTCTTCCTCTGAGGTCCAGTTGTAACATTTGAGCCTCAAGTACTTCGGCATTTCATTTGATGGAATGTTCATCACATCACCGTGTTAAGTGGATGACTTGCCTATATATACAGTATATGCATATATATAGCCCATCGGGATGCAATAAGCATGTTTGGCTTGATAGCTGGCATTGGTCCTTAGATGCCCCTATGGTTAAGGGGTAATGTGAGCTTAGAGCTACTAGTGAAAAGAGGAGAAAGGAGAGGAGGTGGGATACTTTGCTACACTGGAGCGTGTGACGTGGGGGTGCTGGACAGAAAAGGAGGGTTTAAATCTCCTAGAAAGCGGAGGTGGGTTGAGTGACGGCTATCAGTCATCCCTATGGGCTTCTCCCTAAGTTTGTTTTGAAAACATCACTTATTGATGAAGTTCCAGTTCCAGCCTCTGTGGCCCTTGTGGTAAACATACCCTGATGACCAGTAGTTGAAATTTGCAATCCTCCCTGGGTCTACCAAAAATGACTCGTCCACTGTCTTTGAAGAACCAACACCAGACAAATTGAAAATCTAAAAACAAACATTTATCTTTTAAGCATAACCTAATGTTATGTGTAATAGATTTGAATAGTTAGAACCAGCAGAACATCACTGGCATAAGTGGTGTATTAGGCTTGGCCCATATTTTATTCACTTGTTGTTTGATGTGGTTTATAAATGTGGTTAGAGATAGGACACCACAAGTTTAGGATTTCATCGCATTAGTATTGTGGTATGAGCTCAGATTGTAAATAATTAATCAGTGTCTTCATTAGCCTGTTTGTGACTCTGCTATGCCTGTCAACTCTGCTGCTGTTAACCAGCGATTATAAATGCCCTACTCATATTGAGAGTTGCTCAGCAATAGAATTGCTGTAGTGTCTGTCTCCACGCCTGCATTACTGCTGGATGAGCACACTGACTTAGACCCCAAACTTACTGCCTGGAGACATACAATGTAGGCTTACATTTCAAAGCATCATGGTGCTTCATGTCTGTGCAGAGTTCACAACTGTCTCCAGTATTAGATAATTCACAGTAGAGAATTCACTACCTGGGACACTGTCAAGATAAAGAAAGTTCAAATAGATGGATGTCAGATAGATGCTGGATTTAAAGTCTTGTCAGAACTATTTTAATCATCACAATGTGGTAAAGTGAGTTGGTATAGCACTATCAGTTGGTTGTCAGCAGGAAGAGCAGGTTAAATAGAAGCCTTCTAGCAGCTCTAGCGTGACAGATGCCATCCCCTTTGACCCCCTGCCAACAGAAACCATTCAATAATGTCAGATGTTTTCATAGCTAACAAATGTTGAAGCAAGCCTTCATAATTATTCATGATTCATAGCAGATGTGCACATTGGCACTAAAAACTCTTCTGAAAAGATGCCATTGGAGTTCCCTCACTTAGAAGGAGCAAAACCTCTTAGCAAAGACCAGGCTGACTTAACGTGCCCTTGCTGAGGCCTTTTGCTGTGTGCCTCTACATTTGTGTCTACATCAAAATCAATGCCAATGTCTCTAAATCAATGCCAATGTTGCCACAGTAGTGCGTTGCCTGTTTCATTCTATTGCAGAGTTCTCTTCACTGGTTCATTTAGTAGTTCCATGTCATATTGCCTTGGTTTATTTATGAATCAATAAATAAACAATCAAAATGATCTTGATGGACAAAGTTAGTGATTTTGTCCCTAGGAATTCAGTTAATGACACTGCATTGAAAGATTACACTGACAGTGACTGGAGGGGTCATAGCCTACACTGGTATTTAGTACTTGTCATTCCTGCTGTGTCTTAGATGTAGAGGCTATGATCAAATGTAAAATGTATGTGTGGGAGAATGATTTATTTATCAGTGAGGTCGCACAGGTCTAGACTGTGAAATTGAAAAGTCCTAGATTTTGGACATTCTTAGGATAGTAAGTATAAGCACCAATACATATGTCATAGATCACACAGTTCCTGGACACTTGTATAATAAACATTGACTCCCACCATGGATTTGGCTTTAGCTAATGTAAACCTTCAGATTCTAAAGCTCTGGAGCATGTAATCTCGCGTAATTTCTGTTTAGTCAAGACAGACACAGCTATAAATGGGTCGGGGCACCCATATGTAAATAAACTGCGTTAAGCTAAAGCACTGTGTAGTATGGGATTTTGGAAATATAAAAGAAATAAACCAAAAAATGCATTTGAAGCCACAAACCAGAGACTTGTTCTTTTGTTGGGTGGGGGGAGAACAGGAAATGGCTGCTATTAAGTACACTGGAGATAAACAGATCACTCTATATAGACCATGTGTGCGGAAAAGGTCAAGTAAAGTGTACCCCTAAATTATTGCTGAGTACCACATGCTCTTTTTTCCATTCTAAGCTTGTTAATACTGTAGTAGGCCTCAATAGTGATGCACTTGCGATTTATGTTAATTCAACAAAACATTGTTAAAACAATGCCCTGTATTCCCATGAGTCTTGAAAAAGATATTGTGCTTATTTATTTTAATTATTTATGCATAGTAATGGGCCTTGTTGTAACAAGTTTGGTATAATTTATTCAAATTTTCTTTAGGACTGCTGGAGTATAGAAATATCAGGGCTTATAGATAGGAGAGAATGTTAGGTAACATCCAGCAGATGGCGCCAGGAGATCTTTATTTTAGCTTCACATTGCCTGACATTTCCTTGTTTGGGCACATGAGCCTAACATCAGCAGTGTTCTATCTCTAATTATTGCTACAGATTCATTGTTTTGTTCATCAGATGTAAGCCTCTGTTAAATAATTGTGATCTCTGTGTTCTTTTGATGATGGCCCCCCTATGACCTTACAGATTTTGACTATGGATGAGATCAAAATTGGGAAGATCAGTAAGCAGTGGACAGGACTACTTCGAGAGGCATTCACAGACTCCGATAACTTTGGTATCCAGTTCCCCTTCGACTTGGATGTCAGGATGAAGGCGGTCATGATAGGAGCCTGCTTCCTTATCGTAAGTTCATTCAGTACAGACCTTACCTTACACCCTTGTTCACAAGATTTCCCCATCATTCACTATGTGTTTTGTGGCTTCTCCGTGCAGGACTTCATGTTCTTTGAGACCAATAACTAGGGAACAGTGACTGAGGTGGCACACACTTCTGTGGATATGTTGCCATGAAGAGTCCGATCCCAGCGCTCCGGTGGCCTGGAGCCGAGACCAAGGAGGTGAAAGACATGAAGAGCTGGCAGAAGTAGTGGGGTGCATGTGAATTTTAGCGCATAGCTTTTCTGTGGTAGAGAGCATTCTTCAGAGGAGGGGGAAATTACCACACTGTTGGGAAACCAGTGTCTTACCTTGAGCGCAGCCCTTTGAAGAATAATTATATCGCTAAGAACCCTTCCTGTGTTTGTGCCGTGTATGCTGTGTGTGACAATGCAGACAACATCAACAGTTTTTGATAGTAAAACGTAACATAACAGATAGCTGAATTATGACACTGGGTACTTACAATAACCAGACAAGAGGCTCTGCAAGGACAAAATAAAGTGACCAAAAAAAGTCATCCTATTCTGCTCAACTTTAGCACACATAGAATGACCAAAATTACATGCCTTTAAGAGGATGAGTCAGTCTGGTATTTTACATCACACTTATGGGTTTGAATATTTTAAATGTTTAAAAAATAGTCGTTTTTAATTCAATTAATTTATGTTTTATTGTAAACAGGGTTTTTTTTCAAAGCAACTCATTTGTATTTCTTTGGTGGGATTTGAACACCTCTATATTTACACGTCTGAAGGCTTGTGTTCTGAAGTTGTGTTTAGGCATGAAGATCCCGCTCTGAAACTACACTGAACAGTAAAAATGATCTAGAGCTACACAAGAATAACAAAAAAAGAAAACTTAGTTTCACATTTCAAGATTCCTTGCGCATTTGAATGTAGTTCATAAACATTGTTTTTTTATAGCCATGGTTTATTTGTTTGTTGTTCACAATAATATGTGTATACAACTTATGCAAACAGTGTTTGTACAATGAATATTTTGTGATTAAGGAATAAATGTAAGTGAATTAGCAATGCAAGAACGCATGTGACAAGGGCAACATACTTTATGGAACATCAGTTTATGACATCTCTAACTATGAACAGGATGTTCATCTCATTTTCTTATCAGAGGGTTTTTACACTTTAACATGAACAAATCATTGTCTGCAACCCAAAGCATATAAAACTCATATTGTAATTTATTATATCTATTTATTTACGTTATCACTCAGGTAGGCTGCAGATAATTTATAGGCTTATATTGTCATTGAAATGACAGTTGTGGATTTTATGAATGTAGTTAAAAAGTGCACTGTGTTTAATGTTTTGTTATTAAAATGGCCATATATTTTCTCTCCACTATTTTCAAATTTTGTGCATCATGAGTTTATCAAGAGTAAATATGAACAGTTTTGACTTTTAACACCAAAATAAAGAACTGCTAACCTATACCAACGACCCATAGCCGTGGTTATTTTGATGGAAAAAATTCCCAATCTATATTCCCAAGCTAGTGACCATCAGCTTCATCACAACAGCCTGGAATTATTAAGGAAGTGACCAGCCATGATCCTATCCCACGTCAGGGAGCCACCGAGTATCAGGGAACAAAGATTTCCACATTAACATCAAAAACACTTAGTCACTCTGCGCTGCTAACCGACCATATGGCTAGATGCTAACATGCTGAAATGTTATTACTCACAGCCTGGTACTGACGCAATGGAAACACATGGGCCATGCGCATGGAGTAGATGAGAACTGACTTAACCTTCGATCATTTATGGCTGTTCATTACCTCTTGGGCACAACTGTTCTTCATTCATAATATGAGTTCTTGGTTTTCCCTCCAAAATGAAACACATAGGGCACAGGGGGGGTATTCCAAGTGTGTGGTTTAGTGACAAACCTGGGTACGTTAACTCAAGAGTATGTGGTGAACCTTCTAATAGAAGAGCCCTGTGGCTTTATCCTCCTAGCAAAACAAAGCCATGGGGCTCTTCTATTAGGTGGTTTACCACTAACTCTGAGTTAACTTACCCAGGTTTGTCACTAAACCACCTACTTGGAATACTCCCCAGGGGCATAGCTGGGAATTTTGGGCTGTCTGAAAATGAAAACCCAATGACTCCCTGCCTGCACGCTGTGTGCATGTCCCAGGGCCTCGCTCTACTTCTGTGCCCCCTGATTCATTAAACCAACCATCATCCCAACCTTTACATGGGGGCTCCAGGACACACAGGCCACACTGGCCATGCTAGGAGGACATTTTTATTTTAACTCAATATGAGAAGCCTGTCTCTGGCTTACATCCATAAAGCAGCATAAATAGATGGCTTTCCTCCTGGGTTGTTTTGTCATTTCACTGTTCACAAGCAGTGGGGTTCTTTGTATGAGAGTGGAACTGATCCAGTCCAGGCTGTTCTGAGAGCTGAAGGGCTAGTATGAAGCGAAGTAATCTGTTCTCTGGAAGTGATGACGACTTCTTTTCGGGAAAAGCTTGCTGAGCTCAAGCGCCTCTGACACACTCAGCCGTGTGCGTGTGTGTGTGTGTGTGTGTGTGTGTGTGTGTGTGTATGTGTGTTCAGGAGCTTTTTTTGAGGCAAGATCAAGGCATAGCACACAGCTCCAGCGTGTCTCTCCCGCGGCTGCCTTTTTTATTGTGTGTTTCGCATGCGTGTGTTTTTTGGTCCTAAGGACAGGGAAAGGGCCGCATGCCGCGCAGATGACAGGGAGGGCCGTAGCGGGGTCCAGAGCTCTGCACTAACATTTGGCTGCCCTCAGTGGATGAAGGGCAAAGCCCAAGTTGTTGGCAACCCATTTACTCCATAGCTGGTTAGGCTTGAGCAAACATTGCAAACCACCCCCGGACCATTGTGCCGTGTCTAGTAACATTTCCATCGTGAAGTCTCATAACAATACATACCATGGTCCATGACATCGTATACAGCATTTAAATGTGTGATGTAAATAAAAAGATTGCCTCTAGCAGGGAATTCCACACAAGAAATCCAGGGGAATGAGTGAGATCATGTCTAAAAATGTCCCCATTGCTCATTTTCAGAAATCCCACACGTCAAGTCAAACCCACACCCCATCATTCACCCACTGATTTCCTGTCACTCTCTCTACTGTCCTGTCTGAATAGAGGCTTAAAAAGCAAAAAAAATGTAAGATTAAAGTTTGTTTCTAGTTATATAGTCATGGACAAAAAAATTGGCAGCCCTGCACTTCTGTCAGATAATCCACCACTTCTCCCAGAAAATTGTTGCAATTACAAATGCTTTGGTATTCACATGTTTATTTCTATTCTATTGCATTGGAACAACACAAAAAAGCAGAGAAAAAAGGCCAAATCTTATATGAAACCACACAGAACTCCAAAAATGGACTGGACAAAATTATTGGCACTCTTAACTTAATATTTGGTAGCACACCCTTTGGAAAAAATAATTGAAATCAATCGCTTCCTGTAACCATGAATGAATTTCTTACACCTGTCTACTGGAATTTTGGACCACTCTTTTTTTGCCAACTGCTCCAGGTCTTTCACATTTGAAGGGTGCCTTCTGGGGTCTTCAAGTAGGCACCTTCCTTCATCAGTGTTTCGTTTAATTAGACCCATGACACCTCCAGAAGGTTCAACAATGGTGCCTGGTGTCCCAGAGCCACCCACCTCCATACTTATGATGGGTTAAAACACACGCCACTACTAAAGACAATAACAAATACACTTTTTCAGCAGCCTCAGACTTTAAAGCTCCTTTGAGTGGCCGTCCTCGAAAACCAAATCCAGCAAAAGTGTTATGGTTGATTTAGCTACAAAGCCTATCTTCACATTGCTACCAGTTCCGCATACTTTCGCTTCTACCTTTCAAATACTTCCTCAATTGCATCTTCAAAGAGGATTGTTAACTCAATAAAGTAAACAATGCACTCACACTCAGAATACAACACCATGTCTGGTCTCATAGCAGTCACATCAATACATTGTGGAACTTGGAGTTGTCTACCAACATCAGCCAGCAATCACCAATCCCACGCTTAGCCTCATTTGCCAGTCCTGTTTGAACGTGTCCACTTTTCTACCCCTCTTGCACAAAATAAATCCTACTGCCCCTGTCATTAACCGGCAAAGAGTTAACCTCCATTTGTTTGTCGTAGAGACATAAAAATAACACCCCCAGACACCCGGTACTTTTCAAATATATACAGTTTGAAACTAAAATATAAATAAGCACTTTGTAAGGAGAATAGAACTAATCTCTTGCACATTTCAGTCTCTGAGTGAGGTTTCAGCTCCTAACGACCCGCCCATTAGTAAATGACAGCTATTCAAATGATAAGGTAATGGTAATTCAGTGATCGCTATTGGGTCATGATGAAGAACCTGTGGGGGGTAGAGGGCCACAAAGACATTCCAGGGCCATTACGCAATGGCCATTGACTTTGACTCAGGTGTCCCAGGTGTGTTTACATCTAACCCATCAATATGCATTGAGTAGGAACACTAGTTTTGGAGAGGGAAAGGTCACTCTGAAATTATAAATATGTAGTAGTGAAACCAAACACACTTTCTGAATGCTAATCTCACCTTTGTATAGCTAACACCTATGTTTACAAAGTTCAGAGTTCAAAAGCCTTGCTCCAAAATCTTTACAATGTGTTTTTTGTACAAAGTCTGAGCACCTCTGTGATAGGTGAAAATTCACCCTAGTTACCTCAGGACTCCTGAGCTGCATATAAGTATATTTATTAGACAAACAACAATTGCAATCGGGCTCACTCCCAGCACAAGGCTGAAAGTGAAGCAATGATAAACACATCGCACAAGGTTTATATAGACAGAAGTTGAGCATTCAGCAGAGAAAACCACGTGGTGGATTTCTGATGTCCGAGGCAAGGATGGAAGTTTTGCAAGGTCGGAAGAAGCACAGTTCGACCCTTCTTATCACTTCTGGTCTAAACATGCTCTTGTACATGTGCAGACTAAGTGGCACCTAATATCTTAGTTACACACACGCACACAGAAACACAGAAAAGCCATGTTCCTGCTTACATAAGTACATGATTTATATAAGGTAATTAATAATACAAAGCACTTGATTATTATATTCTTAAGTCATTAACAGTGTTTGGAAATTATCTCCATCAGTCCCTCCTTTTATCCGTTTCAATGGATAATTCAAAATCAAAATCAAAATCACAAATCATCTTTCTTAATTCGTCAATTATCAATTTCAATGGATAACCTCAAAATCATCACTCTGAGCTTCATCACATGGATTTTCGGAGCAGAGATCGTTACTGAGCATCACTCCATATCATTATAAGTCAATCATTTAAAATGTCATCATATTTCTCATCACACATTTGTATAGTTTGCATTTGTAGGCCAACATAGTGAATGTCGACTGTGTGTGTGTCATTAGCTTGCCTAGGCTTCAGATAAAATTCAAACAAGGTTTCTTTGCTGTGTCCTTGAAGGCCCTGTTCCCCATCAGGCATCCTGTTTGACAACTTTTTGCATCTTTTGTAGGATCAGATCTAAGTCTTTCCCATCTCTGGTGTTATCAGGGACATATGTGCAACATTGGTCAGTACCAAGCATGACACAAATGCCTCCATTCATGGCAGTGAGAATTTCAAGCACAGCTGTGTTTTGCCGCGTTAACCTGGAGTTGGCGTGTAGTTCTTCTCTGATCTTTTGTAGTCCGTCTCTGGTCAGGTTTTGGAACTTCATCTCAGCGTAGTAAAGGAAGTTAATCCAATCTGTGTGTGCTCCGATGACGCACCAGGGGCAGAGGGTAGATGCCAGGCCATTGGCTGCTGGGTTCAAGGCTTTGTAGTGGTCTGGAATGCCTCAGGGAATGCCCAGGCCATCAAACCAGATCCCGCTGTCATCCCCTGCTTCTCTCCTCCCTCGTAAGGAATGCATTGGAACGTTCCTCAGGTACTGGTGAGTCTTGGACCTGGGGGTAATCTGAAAAGGTTGTACCAACATTGTTCTAGCACAAGGTCCACATATCCCCACATATCAGCTATGGCTATATCCTGTACTTCAAGAAGTCTGCCATTCTAACATCCCCGCTATTCTACATTCAGTGGAAGTATTTAACTGTATTTCTCTCCCATTATCAATAACATGTGCAATGGTTTTACATTGTGTCCAGTGTCCTAGGTGTGCATCGTTCTTTTCCCCAGGTTTTAAATAGCATTCAAACAGAGCATCTTTTCTAATAATGTGTGGAGGTGGAGCAGCATTGTCTGGCATGTAGGGCCAGTTAAAATGTGAACAGTCATGCTGTAAAGCTGTATCATTAAACGCCCTATTTCCCATCATCAGCAAACATTCTGCAGAACACATTGGCTGTTGTATGTAGTTACATTGGGCAGGAAGATGTGAACATTCTTTTCACGAGGTGTCCTAGATGGCACATCTTACACGTGCACTTGATAGCTAAGAGTAAGTTGACATGTTTCTTCCAGGCTATCTATGTCATAAGGTACAGGGGTCGCCAGGAGTGGTTTGGTCGGCACCCTGGGCCCTGCACAGACTAAACAGTCACCTTGTGGTACTTGCGTTCTGACGGTCTGATTTACCCATTTCCATCACGGGTGATCTTTAGCCAGGTCCCATCGTAGATATTCGTCCAGGGCCGGTGTTTGCTGTCTCATCCATAAGTATGTTAATAGACCAACAATGTAAAATCCTACAGTCGTTGCTAAGAGTCCCTCACATCCTTTGGCCCACTTTCCGTAACCTCCCATGACCTTGCAGAGGAAGAGACCTCTTACTCCACAATTTCCACTAGGTTCTAATCCCCCAGGACAGTACTGTATCTTCTGCCAGTGGTTGAGACGAATAGAATCTAAACATCTTAACCCCTTTGTAGGCTGGTCTTCTGTCACAGTGGGCACTCCCTGGAAACAGCAAAGAAAGATGATCTTTATTCCTCTGCCTCAGCCGTGTGCAGGCTTACCCGTTTGCCGTGTCACTCTCAGCTATTTTGACTGCGGTAGGTGTTGACAGTAGCACTTGGTATGGTCACTGTCTGGCAGTGTTTTCTTTTGAGGCTGTTGATTAGGACACAATCTCCTGACCCAACCTTGGTTTCAGCCTCACAGTGTTCCTGTGTAGGGGAGAGAAGTCTGAGAGCATTTAGTTTCGACATGATCTTTGCCATGTACTCTGCAAATGTATATTCAATCTCTTTGTCTGTTATAGCAAATGGTTTAAGAGTTGAGGCAGTGTAGATTCTTCCATACATCATTTTAAACAGTGATAACAACATGCATGCTTAATTTCACTAATTTCACTCTTGGATTCTCAATTAGCTTTTAATAGTTTGGTTCATTCTTTTCTACCAGTCCGACTGACTGGGGATTGTATGAACAGTGATTGTCTATGGCTAGACAATATTTCTTTCTTTCGTTGGGATTTAACTCAATAAAATCAATAATGAATGATTAAACATCTTTCTCATAAAATATAAATAAGAACTACAAATATATGCTTACTATCCCCACTTATTGAGGCATGTTTTCACCATGGCTCAATATTGCAGCATATCTTTTAGTATTGTGAGATCTAATTCTTCAATTGTGTACGTGTCAGATGGTTGTTGTAGTGCGGCCTGGTTAGTGGCCTTGTCTGCTTTGTGGTTTTCCAATGAAACCGGGTCTTTTGCATGTGTGTGTGTGCGCAATCAGGGAAATCAGTTCTGCTGCTTGTGCGGAATAGTGTGGAAGTAGTGGCTATGTGTTCAAGGTTTATTTGCTTGAACCATCAACAAACAATAGTTAAATCAGCTTCTGGAAAAGGCATATCTCGTAGGTCAGCTCTGGCTGCCATAGTTTTTATCTGTCTTCTGCCGTAAGGAAAAGTGTAACTGGGTTAAATGTCACGCAGCGCTCAATATTGATATGAGGCTGAGTGAGCAAAAAAAAAAAATTAAATAAATAAGCATGTGGAACTTTCAGTCTAAGTGTCTGTTTAGTACAATAGGAGCAGAGGCCTGCACCGCCAAGGCTGCAGCCACTACTGCTTGTAAACATTCAGACATTGCTTGGGCTACTGGATCTAGCCGTGTGGAATAGTATGGCACTGGTATCAACTTTAAGTCCCCACTTATGCATTAACACAGATGTCATATAACCTTTTTTTTCTTTTTTTTACAGTCTATAGTTTGTACGAATGGCTTTGTCATGTCATGAATGTGCTAAGACATAATTTATTTATTTGTCTGTGGCTGAGGTGCTTTTTTAAGATAGCTTTACTTTACTGGACCACAGTTGCAAATTTTGTGGCCTTGTTTCTGCTAAAAATCTTAACAACACCAGGGTGTGTTGTTTACAAGTCTTCTTATCTGGAGGAACAGCATATTCTTTTGAGCCAGCACTCAACTCCCACCCAGCCTGTGTTAGTCCAATGCATCAGTCTAGGTTAATGTAGTTAGTGTGACAGGCTTCAATTTCTCTTTAAATCTTTTTTGTTTTTGGGGCTAAACAGTGTATATTCTATACATACTAATATTTTGAGACACCATTTCTTTGACACACCATTGTTTAATTTATTCTAAAACCCATGTATTGTTGGAACAATTCTAATGCCCAACCCACATCACATCTCTTCCTAATAAATTTGTAGGGCATGTTTTTGAAACATAATCTGTATTTTTTAAACATCTCTCCTGTTTTCAGAGTCTGCTTTTAGATGTCTCTTTCTTTTTGCAACCTTACTGTTCTGGGCATCTAATTAGAGTAATCAGAGTCACACAAAACAAAACAAAACAAAACAAAAAATCATTGGCTTTCTTGCCACCATTAACGTAAGCTTTGCTCTGTTTGGCGCAACCAATATAAAAATGTAAAAACATTTTCAAATCAGTGTTACAATTTTCTTCTTCTTGACATTTTAAGCCACCTCTTATTGCCATTATCATGTACGTCTTCTGATTTTGACACACTTTTTCCCATTTTTTAAGTTATTTTATGTATTTCTCTTAATACCTCTAACTGATCTTGAAACCTTTTAAATTACCTTTATCTTATTCTTCACACTAGGGTTAGTTATGTTTCTACTTTCAGACTCTTTTAGACTTGCTTTTAGATGTCTCTTTCTTCTTACTTTCTATTTTAACACTTCACTTTCCTCACTTTCCTCACTTTCTTTTTCTTCTGCACTTCCCACTGACCTTCTTATTTTTACTTTCCATTTTACCTTCTCATTATTACTTTCTATTTTACCTTCTCCTCACTTTCTTCTTCTTCTTCTTCTTCTTAACTTCCCATTTACCTTCTCATTTTTACTTTCCATTTTACCTTCCCATTTTTACTTTCCATTTTACCTTCCCATTATTTGTTCTTGAGATCGCAATGCTGAGTCAACCCGAGCCCGACCAGAGGGCCCCCGTCTCACTCGTTTGGTGAGGAGGTTGAGGCCAGGGAATTTCATCAGTCCCCTACTGGTTCCGGGTCAAGGCATCTCAGTAATGCGAAATCTTTAATTACATAAATTATGACTACATTATCTGTGTTTTACTCATTGTAAAAAGTTTGTCTCAACCCCACAGAAAAATAACACACAGGAGTATCTCTGACTCTCTCTTTTTATCTTTTAAGGAGACTCGTCTCCCTCAGGAATATATCAATTCGTAACGGACTATAACCCTCTTGTAAAGCCCTTTTTAACAAAGCACCCAGAGGCCTACCAGGGGGGCCCATAGGAAAACATAAATTGAAAAGTTTGTTCCCTTCATACAAGGCGAACAGGAAAATATACAGAAATATCCGGAGAAATAGGCCTAGAGAGTTTTCAACTTCAGATGACACCTTCCTTTTAAGGTGAACAGCGCTCTCGCGTATAACCTTTAGCGTTCCCTAAACGAACGATACCCTTCCGTCTCTACCTTACCAGGGGACAGGAAGGTGAACAGTACTTATACTTTTAGCGCGCGCTAGCCCTTCTTTTGGCAACAGGCTTTCTTTGCTTATATCCTTTACCGTTTCCTAAACGAACGGTACCCTTCCGTCTCTACCTTACCAGGGGACAGGAAGGTAAACAGGAATATACAATCATTTAGCCTTGAGCGCTCCAAGAACATGAAAACTACAGACAGGAGTCTCTCTAACTCTAGCAATTCGTTCAACACACGAGGCAACCAGGAAAAAGTTCTCCCTTGAACCGTTGTTCCCCTTTACACCCCGCAGCAAACATGCAAAAATTAGTCTCAACCCCACTTGAAGACAAGTGTATGCAAAACCGAAACAAACAATAACCATATACTACCGTGCACTTACAACAAACAAACAATATACTCACAAACAGCTCAGAGTCCACCCCCCATAGTTCAATTCAATTCCTTCACTCTCGGCTCTCCATGCTGGCAGGCCCTGGCCTCCTTCCAATTCAAGTTGGAGGTCTTTAGAAAAACTGAGTCTCGTACTCCTCCGTACGATTCAGGTCCTGATGATTAGCCCAGCGTGGAGAGTCGATGAGGTTGTTGGAATCCCGGTCACAAGCCCCCAATTATGATAGGTGAAAATTCACCCTAGTTACCTCAGGACTCCGGAGCTGCATATAAGTATATTTATTAGACAAACAACAATTGCAATCGGGCTCACTCCCAGCACAAGGCTGAAAGTGAAGCAATGATAAACACATCGCACAAGGTTTATATAGACAGAAGTTGAGCATTCAGCAGAGAAAACCACGTGGTGGATTTCTGATGTCCGAGGCAAGGATGGAAGTTTTGCAAGGTCGGAAGAAGCACAGTTCGACCCTTCTTATCACTTCTGGTCTAAACATGCTCTTGTACATGTGCAGACTTAGTGGCACCTAATATCTTAGTTACACACACGCACACAGAAACACAGAAAAGCCATGTTCCTGCTTACATAAGTACATGATTTATATAAGGTAATTAATAATACAAAGCACTTGATTATTATATTCTTAAGTCATTAACAGTGTTTGGAAATGATCTCCATCACTCTGAAAGTATGTTTTTGTAAGGGTTTGTTTAGATTTGATTTAATACAATTTTTTTTTACTACATTCCTTTCACTCTTATGTTATTAATACTGAGGTCTTTTAGAATATAATCATAATCATACATCATACACAATCATCCACTTTTGCCTCAATGTTTTTAGTTAGGGTGAAATATACAAAATGATCAAGGCATGGCAGACTACCTAAGGGAGTGAAAAACAGGCTCGGACTTTGTAGTGTGGCGAAGGCTCTACTCTTGTTTAACAGCTCCTGTAGAAAGCATTAAAAAGTTCTTCAAACTCTTCACAACTCTTCAAACATGCTCTTTATTGTTTAACAGTGTACGTGTGGACAGGGCTCTGGCACTCTGTATGGTAACGATCACCTTGGGTGGAAGGCCTGCTGCATTGAAGTTTAACCTTTCATGGGCCAAATCTAAAGAGCCAGGCGCTCTGGTTGGGGATGCAGGATCTGACCGAGAGCCTGAGAGAGTACATCTGCGCAATGGAAGAGGCCAGGGCTCTCCTGCCAGGATCTGAATTATCTGTGCTCGTCACAGTCTCCCTGGCCAATATGGAACCACTTACAAGAGAGATAGACTGTTTTCTAAACTCTGGTGATAAACAAAATTCTCCCCCGAGGATTTTTAAATATGGGTGTGGCAAGATATTCTTCTCTGCCAGGGAACATTAGAATGCTACAATCCTAAACTATCATTGCCTTAGTCTGATTTATTTATCTGGCAAAAAAATATCACTTTTTTGTCCAACTTGAATGAAATGCTCAGTCAGCAGTAAGCAAATGTCGTCCATGGTGAAAATACACAATAATGATCTTGTTATTTATTTTCTGATTGTTATTTCTATTCACATACTGTATACATGTGGGCTAATTAGAATAAGGCAGAAGAAGAAATGCTGCACAACACCTGCGCATGCAAAAGATCGTTTTTTCTTTGCCGTGACGGAATGCAGAGGTTGCATTCAGGTTTGGTCCAGGTGTTCATATAATCAACCATAAACAGTTGTTGTCAAAAAGTTCTGTGACTGCGCCTAAAGCAAAAATGGTACCTGATTTAAATTTGGCCACCATCTTCTTAGAGGTAGCCAGCCAAATGTCAGTGCACCACAGTTCAAATAGTTTGTGCTGAATGTTCTCCCTCAGACCTTTGGATGCCTCAGAACGTTACAGTAGAACTCATTGACGGAGCATTGACAGTCTGACCCTGGGGGACCTGAACTGTGGTGCGCTGGCATTTGAGTGCTCCATCATGACAATGCACACACACACACAACACGTGGAATACGTGCACATTTTCAATGCGATTGTCACTTCCCACCACCCCGGCTCTCTGGATTTGGCTCCCTGTGACTTCTTGCTCAATTCCAAGATGAAGTTCAAGTTGAGAGGTCGCCATTTTGACACAGTGAGGAGATCCAAAGTGCATCAAAGACGGTGCATGATACGCTTAAAGAGCCGGACTTCAAGGAAGCGTCCCAAGCGTGGCAGGAGCACTGGGAGTGGTGTCTCGCTGTGCAAAGTAAATCTCGAAAGGAGAGAATTTTGGTGGATTTTTTGCTTTTTATAGTCCCGGACTGGTCGAAGGGAGCATGTCCCACCTTAGCAATTGAAGTACACCACCACAGTTGCATTGGCTGTCCTTAGTAGAACATGACAACCGCGCGCACCGCGTGTTGCATAGCCATGTCAGCCAAGTCCCATTGGCTGACCTGCCCTCGTGAACTGCTCTGATGAAATGCTGCTGTCCCTCTCTCTGACAGCGTAGCGTGAAAAGTAATAGACTTGATCTGGAGACCCAGAGATTCTGTCTGAGTTTTCTGTCAAGGAGCTCTTAGTGTGATTGATGCTGAACCCTAAATTCAAGAGATGGTGATAAGCCTCACTGTGTGTCCATGTTGAGGCACAGAGGAGGTCATTGTCCAAGTAACTAGATATCCTGAAACCAACTGTCTTAAGGGGGTCAATGCTGCTTTTATGCATTTGCTGAAAACTCAAAGGGCTAGGCAGAGACCGAATGGAACCAAAAGGTATTCGTAGGTTGTCAACTGATAGGCCAACCTGAGATATTTCCTCTTGGCAGGGTAAATGGATAGCTTAGAGATCGACTGAAATAAACCAATCTCCTGGGCAAATTGAGTGAAAGAGAACATGGTGAATCAGCATTCTGAATAAGTTTTTTCAGTGACGTGTGTTCAAAACATGTCAAGTTTAGAATCGGCCACAGTCATCCATCTTTCTTTGGAATGAGGAAGAAAAGGGAGTAAAAACCCTGCTGAGCCCTAACTCCTCCAAGCCGCTGATGTCCAGCATGGAAAAAACCCATAACAGTGAGAGATGGGTTTATCTCAGTAAAGTAAACTTAAAGCATGTGGGCAACGTGGAGAACAGGTGTTTAGTATGAGGCAGATGAGAAGGAAGCCTCTTACCGTCACATAAATCTTTTGGGGATGTGGGCCACTCCACTACCAATTTAGCCACGGCAGAGTTCTATGAAAGCAAAGTCCATTGTGGCTTGAGGGTTGCTGCCCTGTTAGCTAGAAGAATGGGATGCTGCCTCCGTAGGGAGGATGGTGCTCTCGTCATCCTCCTTGTGATTGTCGGGGTAGGTGCTAATAAAAGGCTCTCCTACACCTGACAACAGAGCCTTGACGGTCCATCTCTCGACAGTTTACATTTACATTTAGTCATTTAGCAGACGCTTTTATCCAAAGCGACTTACATATGTGCGACTTACAATGTATACACCTTTTACATTTACACTGATGGCACACTGCACATCAGGAGCAATTAGGGGTTCAGTGTCTTGCTCAAGGACGCTTCGACAGGGAATCGAACTAGCAACCTTCTGATTACTAAACGACAGCTAAGTGGGATGCAAGAATATAAGCCGAGTGCTGAGGAAGGCGGTGGTCTTCACGGGTAAGAAAGCAAGAATGAGGCAGGAGGGTTGCACAGTCGTGTACAAGGGAGGTGTAAGTGCTCCTGCCCCGTGTGCTGCGATCGGTCTACAGACAGACGTAGTGTCATTGGTGCTTCCATGGTCCTGCCAGAGGCGTTTCCCATAGTGAGATACTAATCAAATGCTTGAAAGAGAACTCCTAAAACACAGACTAACAAACATTTCCTTTAGTGATCTTTTCCAAAGTCTGGCCTGGTAACCATGGTTCTGTTCAGCATTTATTACTTTCATGGTGATGCTTGGACTACTCCTACGTGGGCTGCTGTTTAGACTGTGTGAGGGTCCTTGAGAAGGCAGTGAGCCTGAAGCCGACGTGAACTTTTTGTACTCTGGCTGGCATTTACAGCCTGGCTATTTTGCCTGTGACGTTCAACAGTTTATGTATTGGCCAGCTTTGTCCAGTGTGCTGGACCCCAATTGTTACCCTGACTTGAATGCAAGTTTTTGTTGTTCAGGCATTGTTTGTCATTTATAGTATCAGCTCCTGGAAAACCAGGAATTCAGGCCAAGTTTCTTTTTTCTTTATTTTTTTCTAAATCTCATTAAAGATTCATTGCATCTTCAAGATGTTGAAAAAGAGAATGGAATAGGCAGTTATCTGGCAGTGGTGTTCAACATTTTGGTTGCTGCTATTTAATATTTCCCTGGTGCAAACAATAAAATCAAAACTGTATTATGATTAAGTTAAAAGATCCAGTAGAGTCAAGACACATATGGTCTATAAACATACAATGTTCTATCTTTAGAGCAAAACAGTGTTTTTTTTTTACATTTTACATTCACTTCTTAATAAACACTTGCTATTAAATAGTTGGTGTCTGTTTAACCTCACCTTCTGAAAACCCAAACCGCACTTTTGCGACTCTCTGGGTTACTGTGCGTAACACAATGCTTTCATAGACTTGTAAAGGACAACATTTTACTGCGATGTGTATTGTTTATGTACTACAGAGCAAGTATTGTATTTCCAGGCCCTGTAAACTCAAGTAGGTATGGGCCTCTCCATGTCTCACTGCACACACAGGGACATTTTTTATTTTGTTTGTACTCAGATGAGGTTTTGTGAGGTGAAGTATGCAGTGTATACTACTGTATACATATCTAGAGTGTTGACTGGACTGATTCCCACATCTCAAGTTATCTTGAGACTGACCTCACAGAAAGGGACCTCATACGTGCAAGAGATCACGTAAAAGAAGTCAAGAAGCAACGTGTACACTCAGAACTTTGGTTTCTATGGACTGAAATTTTGCTGGAATTTCCTGTGTCCATGCAAGGTCTTCACATGGATGAAACTAATCCACAAATATCTGTACAAACAAAGTCCTACAAAGCAGCCTGGATGAAGCATTCCAAGGAATGGGTGCTACACCAATGAGAAATAAAACAGTTGTTACAGTTACAATACTTGCTCAATTTAAATTTCCATATAAAAAAGTTCCATCCAAGTTCATATCCAAGAACTAAAGGAGAAAGTTATATTTAATACATTCACCACTGACTTTTCTGTGTGTTTCAGATGCATCCACTTTATGCGAAAATGTATTGGACTGTTTTAATCTAGCTGACAATGCACATTCCATGAAAGAGACAAGGAAGCAAGCAAAGGGGGGAAAATGTTGTGGTGCATATAAATAGATGTTCTTTATGTCCTTATGATTTCAGGCTAGCCATTCTAATGATCACATACGGTATTACACTAATGAAAGACCAATCCTGCATATTCATCCTGTGTAATTTAGGGGAGGCTCCCAAGGGCATCAAGCTGTCCGCTTAAAGTTTCTACCTAAAAAACCTCAAGGGCCACGGGCCGGACAGACCAGGCTGTGGTACATCTTAATCTTAGTCTTTTCCCTCCAATTTTGTCGCGCTGGCTCTTGAGAAATAGCTAGCCTACATAGGCGTGGGTAGCAGTATCTCCGACGACCTATCCAGCCGCCACCCACACTGAGCCGATGTCTACTTTCACCTTTAAACAGGCTTGCAGGGTGCAATGAGAAATGTGCTTCCTGTGTGGTGGTCCAATAGTCTCAGATCTTAATGGGCTTAAATGCAGACCAACTCTGGCTGCCTCAAATGGGGCCCCCTCATCCTCACCACACTCCACCCTTTCTCTTTGACCGGCCGCAGAAGAGAGAGAGAGAGAGAGAGAGAGAGAGAGAGAGAGGGAGGAGGGAGACAGGCGGTTAGAGGAGATGGAGAGACAGATTGTCATAGGAGGAGCACTGACGCATCGGAAAGCAAAAGGAGTTGTCTTCCATCGATCACAGCTAGCAGTTAAACCCAAGGAGGATGATTAAAGGAGCCCATTTAAAATAGAAATTAAATACTATACCCGGAGGCAATTATGTGCCCATTTCGCAGGACTGGGTGACGTGCTATTGTGATGGAGAAACCAAATGGCCAAGGCTGCCATAAGCATCAAGTCAGATTCAGGGGATGGTTACGGTGGCTTTCCTCTCTAAGGGAAAATGTCAAGATATCCCCTTTTTCTAGAAGTGACTTGTATTGTTATTTGCAGGGATAGGTCAGAGTTGTCTGCTTGTATATTTTTATTTTTAAGTATATTGCAGTGGCGCCATTAACCTGGATAAAGTTCTTAAGTTATTTTCAATCTGAACAGAGAGCATTGGAGCAGTGCAAATGAATGAGGACAGGCTAATGCAATAGAGGCATGAATCATGGGTCTGTGGTTTGCATGAAGTCGAGGATATTCCATACTCCTTAGTGTCCAACTTTTGGGGTCGGCCCTGTACTCCAGATTCCCGGCAATGAGATCAGAATTATTTTACAGTATAGTAATTCCACCTCTAAGAGTCTTTTCAGACTCATTTAGACAGTACAAAATACAATGCAACCCAAATGACTACACCAGTGATCGATTATTAAACCACAGAAATACTATAGTTAGTCGTATATCACTGTCTAGGATCTCACAGTAGTTGAAAGTATCATCATAGATTTAGCACATACACAAAAGCTCTGTCCCATCCTACCGTTAAACCATGGCTTGTAAAAACATTCCCTTTCTTGTTTAACAAGTCGATCTGAAGAGAGACTGTGTCGTAAAGGCAGTATAATATATTCTCAACAGCTGCTATGCAGTACTGCTTAAAGTTCATTTCATAAACACACACACACACACACACACACACACACACACACACATACACACACACACCACACCAAACACACACACACACACACACACACACACACACACACACACACATACACCCACCACACCAACACACACACACACACACACACACACACACACACACACACACACACACACACACACACACACACACACACACACACACAAAACACATGCCATCCAGCCAGAACTATTAGCCAGGTCTATTACATCTTCAAGCAGATACAGGGCAGAATGTAGTGCTGCTTGTAATACTGCTTTGATACTAAAAGGAAAAGCCCTTTTATGCCACTATGGACAATAAGGGGGAATATAAACCATGCTTCTCGAAAACAACAACAAAACTTTCTCTGCTATGTTTGGAGTGCAAAACCAATGAAGCCCAGGGACTGGATTAGCATCCCACAGACAATGAGCTCAGCCCATGAGGAGAGGGGGTCCCCTCTTCCACCTAATCGGCAGCACATGTCCCAGAATGTCACTGACAAACCACACACTGTCGGTTTTTCTAGTCGGCTGCCGCCAAGCATACGCTGCCTTCCTCAACAGCAGGCTCGGTTGTGGCTCACAACCAACCTTGGTTCTTCGGGCCCATATCCAGGCCAAGCCACACGACACGTCCAGATCAACCCAACTTAAAAGAGACAATAGATGCCATGTGCCTCTGATGGTTGACCATCTTCCAAAATACCTCCAATCTTCATTGAAACATCAGGCATTGAGACATCATCAGGCATTGCCGTAATGGTTGTGTGTGGGTTGCCCAAGATGCCTGACCACAATTTGTGACCAAACTGAAATACTTTGTGAAATACTTAATGATTGTGGGTAGTAGTGTCCCTGATGAGTCATAGATTTGAGCTGAGCATGTTTGTGGGGCTGAGTGTGTGGCTTGAGCGTGTGTGTGTAAATTCATTAAAGTTTATGCATGCGTGTGTGACAACATTTGCAATAAAAAATTTGCAATGAAATCTGTTTTAGTCTCTGTCTACTCATCCCGGTGTGTGTATTAGAAGTGTGTGTGTGCACTGACATTTTCAGAAGGGGTCCCGTGTTAACTATGGGGACTTTAACAGTATCCTTCAACGTCACAAAACACATTTGGAGAGAAACAAGACAAATTCTGTGATTACTTAATTAGAAAACCCAAATACCTCCTGGATTGAGGGATCTCATAATGAAAAGCCAAAGTAGCATGGTCACGGTCTAAGTAAGCCATGTGGTTTTCATGAAAAGGCAACAGACCCTTTACACCAGCCTCTCTGCCCCTAAATCTCTGTGCTCATAAATGTGATTCTCTCAAAGCACCTGTAAGACAGAGAGACTAATGATGTAATGTTCTACTGTCTCCTACTCTGGAAATAATATAAACAGACAGCAAGGGAAACCCAGACCACATATTTGCCCCTTTCCCCCCTATGTGCGCAGAGAGGATAAGGGACAGACAAAGGACCAAATAAAACTCTCAAATATGTACTCATAGGCGGCCAATAGCAGGGGATTTTAGTACATTTAATGCACAATAATAGGCCAAGCACCAGATGCTGGACTCATTAACACACAAATATCAAAGGACTCATAAAGACAAACTTGTGCAACTATTGGCTAAGTCTAACAGCAGTTCCATGGCTCTGCATGAAACCTTGAAGTCACTGGGAGAGGCTGGATGAGCTGACAGTGGCAGGTTTTTCCTTTGCATCAGACCAAAAAAAAATGACAAGCATTTCCAGTTAGATATTTAAATGAGCAACAACAAAAACAACAACAACAACAACAACAAATGCATCCAAGGAAACTTTAGAATGATGTGACAATGCGTGAAAAATGACACTCTGGGAAGGTAATCGTCATCACAACATGTAAAATACACACAGAGGGTGGAATTAACATTCTGCTGGAAGGATGGATGATATGCAACACAACAGAATCCTGAGTCTCTCTGTCTCATTCATGCTCTGCAAACACATTTCAGTAAGACACGTGTAAGTTGCTTTAGATAAAAGGATAAACCTTTACATTTATAAGACAATAGCATCACACTAGAATCTTTGTATAATATAGTCTACTACTTTCCCTGAGATATCTATGCAACCAAAATGCTGGATATTTAACATGCCATTTTGTTTCAGTGATACTGAAGTCTATGAAGACTTTTACATTGAGGGAAAATGAATGGAAGCTTATTCATTCATTCATTCATTCCAGTATACCTTTAACACATTGTCTTTTTAATCATCCCCTTTTCCTCACATCTTTTACAATGACTACTCTGGATAAGTGGTTATCTCAATTATTCTTTCAGCAAAAGATGAGTTTTATCACGACACTTTAAACGAACTGCTTCAATGGTACTAAGAATTTTAAGGGACGGGATGTGTAGTTTAGTTTTATTTTATTCAAATTCACTGGGTTTTTGGTTGTTTCAAGTTTTTTTTTAACTTTGTAACCAATTCATTAACCTGGCATATTGTTTCCGTTTTCATCCCAGCGCTCTCGTTGGCTAAGAAACAACGACATTCGAGCAATCCCCGCTGACCACACAAACATCATGATATGTGAAGGAACTTGTGAGGGGGAGAGGATGGGTGGAGTGGGTTTGGGTAGTGGGGGTTTGTCAAACACAGCTGTGCTTGTTCAATCACACTTACAGAGCGTGCACCGCCGCCACCCTCCCTAAGCAGCAGCAGCCTGCATCCCACCGTTATCTTCACTGGTTTTCATTCCTCCGGCAGGAAAGTGGCAAGTGGCTACACTTACAATTGAGGAACCACGCCTTTTGCCTGCTGCCCTCTCAGTAGGCTATAACCGTATCAACTGCAGTCAATTCTCCAGAGCTCGTGCTTGGACGATTGTGTCGCTTCCTCTTACTTTCTAGGACCAGAGTTTTCTCAGGGGAAGTTGGCATAAAGTTTCTTTCGTCATTATTTAATTATCGCGAGAGCCTTCAACCCTGAGGGTGTACGAACAAAGTGTCCACTGACCACTACCGAACGAGGGACAAACACACACTGTGGCTTGGTCCCTTTACACCCCGACTTCTGCCCAGGAAGCGTACGAAACAGTGAGGGCGACGATGGAGTACCCCCGGAGACTTCACTTCATTTGTTTACTTATTCTTTTAATTTATAACGTTCATGGCTTCGACACGAATCAAGTATCAATTCCTACAGGTAAAGACTTATTTGATTGGTGGTCACTCAACCCTTGACACTATATGTGTCAGGGGTCATTGTAATTATTCAAAACTTTTCGAATTATTTGTTGTGGTCTGGTAGATTAATGATAAGCCTTTGATAAAGCCTGGAATGCTGTTACTAGTTAACCCTTATGTTGTCTTAACAATCTGTATACTCCCCTTGTCCTAAGGGTAAAAAAATTACCTGTCTTCACTAAACCCCTAAAACAAAGCAGCTAAATTGAATTTTAAACCCCAAATCCATTTTTGTTTGAAGCAAGAATTTGTCATTCATCACAAACTTAGTGAATATCTGGGTCACTCTAGGAAAAATAATCAAATTTCAAGTTGAGAAAAAAAATCTACTTTTTGGGAAAAAGTTAAACAAAGATCAGTGGCGGGTAATTTTTTAGCCTTTGCACAACACTAGGTGCAACAGATGTGACCGTTCTATGTAAGTTCTATGTATAAGGAAAAGTAGGTTTATGTGGACTGTTTAAAGTAATCGAGTGTCTGGATATGTCTCAAAAACTTGCGTCTGAGGACATGCGGGTTCACTCACTCTCTCACGGGCTCATGGTGTGTGGGAAAATGAGACGTCTGCGAAGTGGAACACGGTGATGTCAAAATTACACGGTTGCGCTATAGTCTCATGCCTAGTTCTTTCTGACTCGTAAGAAAAAAAGACCGCGGTTTTCGCACAATCCACAGACTATTTAACATTTGCTTTGAATTTCTCATCTAAGTGTATAAAGCAAGCATGTCAGGTAGATCTTCTGAAAGAATCGGCGCACTAAGATGTAGGCTATAACTGCGCAGAAAACTGAACAATTTACAACAAACACTACACCACCTCGAAGTTTCTTCAGCAACTGAAGTGATAACTTTAGGATGCGTAGGCCTGGTATTTGGATTTAAACTGCTGTGTGGACTACAAATGACTTTTGGGTGTGAACGTAAAACACATTATTATCCATTTTTAGAAGTTGTGGTCAGTACTCATGTTAAATGGTAAGCTTATTAAAATATCTTATCGTTTTTTTAAAAATTGCATTATCTTGCCTTAAAAAAAACTGTTTGGCAGACCAATGAGTTCAAGAAAGCATACATACATGTGGTGTGTTGATACAATCGAAATAAGATTGGATGTGTAGCTGTTTCCTTGACCTGCCATGACGGATGATTGATAAGATGATGTGTAGTGTATGCATGTATCGGGTCAATACATATGTGTGCTTGGTAGTCTTATAGAAAACCCAACCAGTAAAACTGGAACAAATAGGACCTACGAATGTAAGGTAGCAGTGGTGAAGTGTGAACCAAGTTTAACGTTTTCTCTTTCAGCAAGCCATTTATAGAGATGCCTGCAAATCCTCTTTGAGGGTTAGAACTTTACAGCCCTTGTTTGAATAATCCCTACCTCAGTAAAGTGGCGAGTGTCACTAAAATTGCTTTCTCATTAACTCTCAAAATCATTTAAGTAGACCACAACCAATATAACGCTGGTGCCAGAAGCTGAGTGAAAACATATGGACCCTATAGGTCTGCTTTCGAGGATCAGGCCTTTTTTTGTGTGGCGGCAAAAACACTCCGTCTGTATGTGCTTTCTTGAAGAAGTGGCGTGAATACGATGCTTAGAATGGAGGGCTGTATAATAGCAAGAAAGCTCACTCTGTATGTTTAGTGCATGGCTGTATAATAGCAAGAAAGCTCACTCTGTATGTTAAGTGCATGGCTGTATAATAGCAAGAAAGCTCACTCTGTATGTTTAGTGCATGGCTGTATAACAGCAAGAAAGCTCACTCTGTATGTTAAGTGCATGGCTGCTTAGCTTCAGAGGGCTTGGTGACATATCAAGCCAAATTCTTTTGCTCCCAAGGGCCACAGAAATATAGCCACCACAGAGTTGTGTTTTTCGGCATTCTGATTATTTGTGAATTCAGTCGACTTCGTCACGTCTCTCATATCCTTTGTTATTCAATTTTAAATGAATTGAATTTAAAAATATTGCACTCACAATGATGATTACAACAATACATCCCCGGAAAAAAATATATGCTCATTACCATATCCTAGTAATAAAAGCCATTTTAAACATATCTTTATTAGAAAATGCCTTAGCTATCAAGTCAACATGAGCACCAACCACCTTTGGTATGACTTAATGAGTGTTTTGAACACCACATGTGTTTTATATAATTCAAAAAGTCTTTTATTTCTCTATTATCTACATAGGTCATTGTCCAGGTGTTGGTTACATCATGGATTTTTCACTTCGTAATTCATTTTGTGTTGAAAGTGCAGTCTGTATTTGCTAGTAAGATCGTATGCTACCCAGCTCTTAGTGGTGCAACACACTGCAATCAGCCCTCACAAAATGTGCATATTTGCTCTTTCCTGTTACATTTATGTTTGGCAGTCAGTGGCTTCTAGCAAACAGAATTCTGACCTTATGCCAGCCAGGTTTGATTGAAAGAGATGACAGCTCATCAGCACTGCCTTACCTGTAAGAAATACAATTACCGGGGGGTCACATTGCTATTTGCAGAGTTGATTGAAGTAAACAATGGACTTCATGTTGTTATCTGATGTCCTGTTCAGCAGTGTGTCCTTTTTTGTGAGAATTTGGCTTTATTTCAGCATAAACCTTTTAGCTACTGGTTTCGTAAGCAACATTGTAATGGTGTGCCAAGATCATTTTGTCATCTGTTATGTTTTTCCCCAATTTGTTTGGATTCCCAGTTTTTGGGATAATCTTTTAAGAATCAGTGAAATGTTGAATACTCCCAGCATGCTTTGGGGCCGATCAGAGGCCAATGTGCTCAGAAGAACGTTCTCTCGTCTCTCACACACTCACTCATTGCCGGAAGTTTAAAAAATCACTTGATAACACGGCAGGCCTTAAAGCAGCATGCCGCAGTAGTTTAAAAGGTGATTGTTTTAATTACTAAGGAACATGGCGTGACTGTGTGTGTGTGTGTGTGTGTGTGTGTGTGTGTGTGTGTGTGTGTGTGTGTGTGTGTGTGTGTGTGTGTGTGTGTGTGTGTGTGTGTGTGTGTGTGTGTGTGTGTGTGTGTGTGTGTGTGTGTGTGTGTGTGTGTGTGTGTGTGTGTGTGTGAGACTGTGTGCTTGTACTTGTGTTAATCCATAGTAATTATGCCATAGTTATTAGCAGACACTGCTGTGAGATGACGCCTGGTTGGTACTACCAGTCTACGTGGAAGGCATTTTACTGGCACTGGCGAATTACATCATGACAGCTCTTAAAACTGGTCAGCATGTTGCTGTGTTATATGGAGGGAGCTTGTTTAAATAAGCATCCTGGAGCTCGGCTGCCGACGGATCTGGAACTTCTCTCCTCACAAATGCTTGCGGCTGAGAGGCCTTGCCCTGCCTTTTAGCTCTGGATACTCCCTTATTTTCATACACAAACTCTCACACGCACACAAACACACACACACACACACACACACACACACACAAAGAAAGAGGCCATTCCTTAGCCCTTGGCCACCAATGGTTTGGGCAGTCTTCTCCACCGCTAAATATGAAATATGTACTATAGATTTTGGTCATGGTCTGACATTCAGGAGGGCTATGTGACAATAAATTGTATGTCTATATGGGAGAGCAGCGATGGATTATAAGCTTTTCATCCGTGCTAACAATCTGGCTTGGCTGGCCAAACCTGTAATTGGTCCTCTGGAGCAGGCTGGCATGCCACCATGCCCTTGATGAAATGGCCTGCTTCCTGTAAACACATGTGATAGGCTATGGTCCTGTTTTCCTGTTTTGTTTTTGTGTTTTCCATAAACCGCTGAGTATCTGTGAGTGGCACACTAACGAGCTGATTTGGGTTTTTGTAGATTCTCTTTTTCAAGTTTGGCCACATAGACCCAATGGCAAGGTTGAGCTTGTTGTATTGCACGACAGTGACATGTTTTTTCACTTCTCTTTCTCTTCTCCACTCTTCTTTCTTTCTTTCTTTCTTTGTGTTCATCTATCTGTGTGCAGAAAAAACCCCATAAATAACTCTTCAGTTGTAAGAAAATATTGAGCTTTTGCTTTGGGGGTGTTTCAGTAGTTTACACAATAGATAAATAGAACCACTAAGTTTTATTCTTGACATGAAGCACACGGTGCCTAAAGGCAACCACAGATTAATGAGTCAACCAGCAGTTTTCAGTCAGCTCTTTTGAATACATACAAATGCCAAAAGCTATTAATCTGGTTCAAGTGATAATTGGATCATACTGTAAATATTGAATTAGTCAACATGATTTTTAACTGCAGTAATAATTATGCCATTTTGGCAGGTTTTCTTGACACCTCAATCAATTTTGTTATATATATTGAGCTGTTTAGCTGAATTAAGCTCTCTTTCTCACTCATCCGCCTCTCTCTCTTCCTCTCTGTCTGTCTGTGACTAAAAAGAAGTTGCCCTGTATAATCCTGAATGCCTTGACACAAAGTCTCTTAATGTCTTTGAATTGTTTTTCTTTTTAGATGTATTGAACCTGCTACACATTTAGCGTAGCTATGTAAGTTATCGGACAGTGTCAAACATCGGCCATTCTGTTAAACAATCAAAATGGCAAGTTTAATAATGCACCAACAATCGATTCGCTCAGTTTATGATAGAATATCTAAAAGTTTTCTCAGCGCCTTAAAGACCACACTATCCCCTCCAGGCTCCATCTCTTTATGGGCTCCTCACACTGTGGAGGAAATAGGACTGCATACTGTCTGGCGCTCCTGCTGTATTTTAGCCATTCTTCCCTCAAACGCTCCATTCTATGCTCTATGGCAACAGACCGGCCTGTCTACCGCAGGAAGTGACCACAATAATTGCTATCATTAGCTCTCTGAATGGGTGTGTGACATCACCTTATTACCCGTATAGTTTCTCGTTTTAACCCCGGTTGATTGTTTTTCCACTATGGGAAAAGTAAATAAAAGGGCACACGGGAGTGTGCTAACCCAACTCCAGCGTTTGCAGAGTGAGGCTCATAAGTTACAGCCTGGACAAATGCCGATGATGTCATGCAGTGCTCCGAGGCTGAGGTCTATGGCTGCGACGCAGACATGTAATCTGAGGCCCCTGGGCCCTGCCGCGGATGTGCTACAAGCTTCCCCGGATCAGACGGTGTGTGTGTGTGTGTGTGTGTGTGTTTTACCCATCATGGGAGCGCTGTGGGCCGCAAGAAACAGAATTCTATTTTTTGCCGTGACAGCTGAAATAATGTCTGACTAACGATTGCCATCCTGCCATCTGTTTTGTCCGCTCCTAGGTTAGTTCAGCACCCAGACCTCAAAGTGAGGGTTTTAGCGTAGGCAGTGGAAACACATGGGCCACTCACTCACCTTGGTAGGAGACTGGGGTGTTTGTTAGGTGAGAAGGAATGTCTGTGCGTTCGTCTACTTTCCAGGCTCACAGGTACTGTGCCTGTCATTCGTGTGCCAGAGCTGCCTTGTGGTTACATTAAAATTCTTCCCATTTTAAGGCTGCGAGGTTGCAAGCTTGTTTGCCTCTCGTTGTAATGGTGGGGTGTGCTCCAGACTGGCATCCTTTTTTGTGTTTGTGGGGTAGGCAAAAAGAGAGTCGTCGGTTGGCGTTAAGCATGCATGCCCATATAGGGAAAGGAGCGGAGAGCATGTTGTAAAGGTGTTTTCCAGGCCTGTTCTGTTTCCTAAGCTGCGACACCAATTGGAAATGAATGAAGCTGCTCAGTCATTGACACAACTCTAGAAGAGGGCATTAAACCAGGTCAACTCAAAACTCATTAGAAGGATCCTAGCCAGTGTGGGTATGTCTGTATGTGTGAGTAAGATTCTTACATCATGGTCTAAATAGGATAATTCGACTAGCCACATGGAGTTGTGGTGTGTCCTAATGATCTTATTATCATTGTGGGATTTTATTTATGGGTGTAATTTAAGTTCATTACGGCAAAAGTTCTCCCATATAGTCCCATGCCAGACGGAGGTAACTGTTTAGGTGTTATGCTTTATGAACTGGTCCCAGATCAGTCTTCTCTGGCACGTCTGATGAAGGGGCTAAAGGGAAAGCCTAGTTGGCACTGGACAGATGGAGAGAGCCATTCTCCAACAAACAGCCCTCTGTGCCAGAGTTGATCTTATGCCATAGCAGGCTTTACAGGCCTGATTTATGAGACCACCATCAGTAGAATAGTGCTGGTAAGTCGCGTCTATACAGAATAGTCATCCCCCTTCGGCAGCCCCTGCTGTGCCTCCTTATTTCATTTTGAATTACAACTTTTCGTAGCTGTGGGGACAGGCTCTAGTACATGGGTTGCTTTACTCTGAGACAGATGAAATTTCAGAAAAGCAACACAAACACATTGTAAATCTGACACAGGTCTTGTTAGTGTCAGCGGCTGTGTCCCAGGATGAATGGCAACAGGTGGACCATAAATGTCACCTACACCACCACATGTCGATCTCCCCCCTCTCCAACTTCCATATGCTGCTCTAAGGAGGCATAATTTGTGAAGTAGACGGAAATTCACCTGCCACTTGGCACAGACGCGAAGACTAGGAAGAAGAAAAAAATTCTTGGCTGAGTGCTTCCATGTCAGTGTTGGAGTTCCCCTTTCAGAATGGAGCAAGCTGCCTTGGCCATCCACACAGGCAGAACAGAGGCCAAGACGAAGGAGAGCAGAGAGCAGAAATTTAAGAAGAATCTCTCTGTAAATCTTTTTGGGGTTTGCCAAGGTGCCCTGAGCCAAGACACAATAGACTTGAGGGACAAAAAATCTGTACTGTAGGCCATCAATTCTGCTGATGGCAGAGAAGAGGACATAGGGGGGCTTTACTTTTCTCACTTTCACTAGGACAGGAAACAGAAGTCTAGACTGTGAGTCATAGCACTTACACGTTAAGGTCTCGCTCATGTCTGCCGAAGTGATCGGATTCTTTGTGTCACAGGGAAAGCAAACGCAGGCTTTCTCCCATCAGATTAACATTAGGAACGTTGGAGCTGCATTCCTCTGGCCTCTGGGGCTGTTGGCAGGAGGATGTCAAGCACTCTCCTCTTCTGTTTGCAGTGACTAGACGCTCATCCTCCAAAATTGCAGCTGTCCAATGTTCAGGCTCTCACTCTCCCTTTCTTTTTTTCTCTGAACGGTACCATATGCAAGTTAGATGTTCACATGCTTGAATGTGAACGTGATAATTTTGTAGAATTTTCAGTAATTCTGAGGGGCAACATTTGAGACAAATGAAAATAATTCTAGAACTGTCTGTGGACTCCATCAGCACATGGAACATGCCCCCCCAGGATATGGACTCTTGTAAACACGTTTTGGCTATAGAGCCAGTAATTGCCTCACATATGGAGCATGGGAAAGTCATCATGCATCACGGACCACAAGTTAGAGCATATTAATATCTAATTAGAGGAAAGGCCCTTGGAAATTATGGCTTATTTGTGTCCTTCCATCCAAATTTGAGACTTCACTCTGCCGACTCATGTCATATCTCCTCATGCCTTGGCAAATTCAGTGCCCCCTCCCCCAAAAAAAACACAAACAAAACACAAACATGAAAATAGAATAGAATAGAAACAGAGCATAGGACACAAATAACACTTTTTTCCTCCTGGAGATTCTTCTGTTGCCTGACTCATAAAAACTATGAGAAAAAGTCATGCTGCGGTTCACAACATTTCTACATCAGTAAATACAGGCCTGGTGGAGACAGGGGAGGGTTAGGAAGGAAAATGAATTTGGCTGTGAATGTCCTGACAACAAAATGTGGCTTGTTTCCCAACCGTAAACATTTTGGAACCTGGATTGTTGAAACAGAAAAAAAACATCTGTTGATGGTTTAAAGGGTCATCTTAGGGTTAGGGTTAGGGTCATCTTAGCATTCGTTGTTGGTCACACAACACTCGTCATGCCCTGGTGCAGTGGCCCTGCTAGAACCGCTTTGGAAAAATCCTCCCTGCTGTGGAACATGTTATTCTGGCAAGTATTCACTTGTAAATCCTGGAAAATCCTTGCAGTTAAGTACGGGCAGTAACCAAAGATCAACGAATCATGTGTTCTGTGTGATGTGGGAATTAAAAAGTGTCTCCATTTAATTGCTGAACTGAAGGTGAAATTTAAATTGGGGGAAGTTCTGCTGTGAACTTGCCAGGCTGCAGCGCATGTTGGCATGAGCTCAGTTGCTTTGTTTGTTTACGACAGGAGAGGTGCAAGGGGTCGGGTCACGCAGAGGTCAGGAGTAATTTGTCGTCTTTTTCACGAGCCGTGTGGACAACATTTGTCTCCAGGGGCTCTCGGAGACTTGCTGCACTTACTTTGGCATTCCTGGAATTCCTGATGTAGGGAGTTGATGCAATCTTACAGTGCCTTGCTAGACAATGAGACACAGGCCCTCCTCAGCTCCACTGAGCGATGGCTGGCAAACCGGCAGTTTGCCTCTGGCAAGAAGAAGAGGACAAACCATGTAGGGTGGCCTGTAACCTTTCTGCTTTGAGTTTCTTTCCTGTGGTTTTCCTCAATTCAGCCTGTCAAAACTAATAGCAGGCAGATTCCTCTGATGGCTCAACCAAGAGTACAGCATGCCACATAGAGATGGTACAAATATTACATTAAAAAATAAGGTATCAGAACACCCAATATGGGACACCAGTACTGAGGCAATAAAGGGCTATATCCAGATGTTTTTGAACATGTTGAACAAAACTGTTTAATTATTGTTTTGAAAAGTACAATATTTAGAATCCTTGGACTTTTGGCATTGTTGTTGTTTTCATGGTAGTCAGTACATGCGGTGATGGCACATATATGAAAGTACTTTCCCTGATTTGGAAAGTACACAGAAAGAACTTTCTTAAGTGTAATATACTAGATATGTCCTGTACCCATTTAGAAAAGTTAGTAAGAATGTTTTTGTTGTATACCAGTATTTTCACAGTATGAATTTCAGATAAACTCCTCAAAAAATAAGATTCACTTTTTCCAAATTTAGGTTGTAATAATTTGGCATCGAATCGGAAATAGTGGGGATATGATCAAAATGAGCTCAGAGCTTGAATTCTGCCCTAATGCCAGACAGGAAATAATCTTTAACAGTCTTTGAGAAATTAACTCCAGTGTGAGTTTAAGTTCCATGTTCCCTTTGGCTGCCTCATATTCTTTACATCAAAAGAATTCCAGACAAAATCAGTTTTGAGTACCTCAGGCAATATTTATGAAACTGTCACTGACATAATGTAGTAAAGGTGGTATCAGTATATAAGCATGTTTGAGGGAAGACTGCTGTAGCATGACTGCCCCGTATGTTTTGTTGAACACAGCTGCTTCACAGTGAGAGTTACAAATGAGCTCCACAGATGTCAGCTAAGTCCCCCTCCTCAGCCCCCCCCCCCCCCACACACACACCCTCCTCACACACACACACACACACACACACACACACACACACACACACACACAGCCCTTTCAGCCCTTTTGTTTTTTTTTGTTTACTGCTCTGCACTGTACTCTTTCTGTAGCCTGCCTGATTGTGCCCCCCCCCCCCCCCAGAGGAAGGGCTGTTTGTGAGGTCATTACATGATCACACCTCAACAGTCACGTCTCAGTCTCCACCTGGCCCAGTAAAGCGCTCTGCTCTGCGTGTATGACTCGAGTCTTTTCCATTCAGATTCCCGCTAACTCATGGTCGGCTGCCATCCCAGTGGCCTGGTTATGAGGCAAGATGGAGTCCTTATATGGCCCGTGATAGAATCATGTACGTTTTACAGGAGCAGGCAGGCAGGCACGCCAGAAGCCTGTGTCGGAGAAAAAAAGACTGGCGTGAGCGAATGGCCAAGCAATGCAGACAGGCGGTGGGGCTGACTTTCGGGTGGAAATGGGAGGCAAAGGCTCTTTTCATTAGAAGTGTCCCACCGGAACCCTGAACCCTGAGTCACGAACGCCCTGTGTCTGGCTTCGCTCAAAACATTCCCCCATTGGAGAACTCCCCACTCAACAACCCCGTTCTCTGTACGACGAGATAAAGTACTCTTACAGCCTTGGCTTGACCTCCCTCTTGTAAAATTTATGACTCCAATACTAAAATCCCCCAGCATATAATAACACATTAAAAAAGATTGCATATTTGCCATGATAAGAATAATGATGCCAGTGATCTTTCTTATTTAATTTGTTGGGCAATAATTTATCAACCCAAAATCAGCTTGTGTTATTCCTTCCTAGAAAGCTGGCAGAGCTGTGAAATGACTCCCCCACCAAAGCTGAACAAATCCATTTTCCTATTGACCAGACAGGCAGATGTATTGGGTGTCAGCCATCTGACTCATGTCTTGAGAAGTCATAATCGGTATGAATTGGTGATGGGGAGAGTCTGCATTCAATTGTTACACTTTTCAGTCCCTACAGGATCTTGCAAGGGTTTGTTTTGATTGTTGCGGCCAAAAGTGACTGCGGCCAAAAGTTTTTGAATTCTCAAAAAATGCTGAGGTGATTTTGAATTTTTTTGTAAAATCAGGCTCTTGTGAGTGTTTGTTTTGATTGTTGCGACCAGTTGGCTGTGGTGGTTAACATTACGTTCATTTTGAGGTCAATAAATAATAAATAATGCAGAAAGTCCATGACTGTGGTTTTTTTTTTTTTTTTGATTAGAAAAAATTGCAACCCTGTAAACCATTGAATTTGCAAGATAACAAAATCCTGGAGGGACAGTTTTTTTTTTTATCACTGCTGGCTTATTTATCTCCCCCTCCTTAAATAGCTGTGCTGTCATTCTTTATGACTCCTCAGCTCTCGGAAATGGCCCAGGCTTCAGCTGGGATATCCGTTCCCTCTCTCCCTGCCTGCAGAAGTGATTTATTGTCGTTGAAAGTGAAATCACATTTTCCTGTTAGTGATCAAAGAAGGAACACAAAAAAACGGGGCACGGCAGAAATATTGACTATTCCAGCTTCCCTTTTGGTCTTCCCTTGGTTTTCTAATGAGTGTCAACATCCCTGGATGATATCTGGTGTGAAGGTTAAGTCAGGAGAGATCATATAGTTTTTCACTGGTCATATTTGAATCAGAAGGTTTTTTTTTAGCACAGAATAGAGACGCCCCAGCTATTAAAAAAAGTGACAAACAGTTAAAAACATTTATAGATCGAAATAAATGCAGAGGTGGGTGTCTAGATTAGGACTAGAGGTGGGTGTCTAGATTAGGACTAGAGGTGGGTGTCTAGATTAGGACTGGTAACTTGTTTGGATTTGAACTTCAGTTTTTTTCCGTTGTGTAGACCGACACGCACAATTAGCTGATACAGGAGGTGGTACCCATTAAAAGCCTTTCTGTATATATGTGTATGGAAAACTGTATGACCCTCACAAATTCTCGTCGCAAAATCAAATTAGTTCAGTTCGTTCCATGAGGGTTTGTACACAGAAATAAATCGGTCTAGTACACTAAATAACGCTGTACAACTGCAATTTTTTGCACACATACAAGTTAAATACCCCTTTTGGGTAGGAGCGTATGGTGTTTAAAATCTGTTATCCTGGTTGATACAGAAATCAATATTAAGTAACATGTACCCGCGTGAGGCTGTTAATAGGTTTCGGGCGTTAATAGGTGCCGTTACGATACTCATACTCTACTGTATACATCATACTGTACTACTAGTAGTATAGGACTACTCATATAGTACTGTTTACATAATATACTATACCATATACTATAGTACAAGTAGGCTACATGTTTTTCTTCTATCCATGTTTCTTTTATTTCCTCACCAAGTGAAGCAGCTCTTTTTCTTCCTCCTCCCAACCCAGCTCTTTCTCCTCCACCCCTCTCTGGTGGTTTTCTGCCAACACACTCCAAAGACGCTCCTTTCTGGATAGCGTTACCTGTGATGCATGGTGTACACAACCCTGAGCTCCCAATCTCCACATTGCTGTTTTCTTAAGATTTCTCTGGGACTGTTCCCCAGCAGGTTCTCAAGGATGATTTACGATCAGGCCAAACCTGGTCCTGATCACATCCTTGGCCTTTGAATGTGTTTTCTCACGAGGCTGTGGTGCCCACTTCCCTTTGGTCTCCCGTCCCCTCCAGATCCTAGCGGAAATGTTGCGGAAACCTGAGATGTTCCTTTATGTTCCTGTGTTCTGGAGTAGAAACCAGTTCTCGACGTGTTTACATAGGTCTGAGGTTCGGTTGTGGTCTGGTTTGGAGTAACTGTACACCCTCTACTTCAGAAGTGAAAAAACAGCATATATACATTTTGGTGGAGTGCCTCTTGGAAATGGAGCCAGGAGTTTGGTTAGAACATTTGTCTGGTTTCTTGTGCTCAAGAGAATAATCCTGTATCCATTTATGTATTTGGTAAGGACTGTTTGTAGGTTTCATTGGCAGCCCAGAGGGCCTCATTTACTAACATTGCGACCGCAGCGCAATCAGCGCCTTTTCCAAACCGCATATAGTGCACGGTATTTTGCATCCTATTTATCAAGACAAGAACCTCGCCGCGTCATCTGCGCCTAACACCGCCCATTTGTGTTATTTAGCGCTCCGCTAAAATAAGGAAGAAAGAGAAATCCATGAGGTTTTGGTTCACGAGGTTACAGCAAACTAACCCGGGTAAATATAGAAACTCATAAATATTTCACATTAAAAGTTGTGATCACTTTGAATTCAAGACTGTCTTTTATTATACCGAACACAGGATTTCATTATATGCTGATGATATCTTACTCTATGTCAACGATGCAGGGTCCTCAATTCCACATTTATTATCCACCTTTGAGTTATTCAGCTCTTTATCTGGTTATACAATCAATTGGACTAAATCATCATTAATGCACTTAAATTCAGCCCCATCACTCACGCCTCTCCCATCCTACATTCCAATAGTAAGGCAGTTTAGGTACCTTGGTGTGGACATATTCCCTTCTACATCTCTCATTGCATCACGGAACTACCAAGGCTTATATGATAAAATTGAGAAAGATCTTGAACGCTGGTCTAAACTCCCAAACTCCCTTCAAGCGCGCATATCAATAATAAAAATGGATGTACTTCCTCGCATTAACTTTTACTCCTCTATGGTTCCTCTTGCACCCCCAAAGATGTATTAGGAAAAATTGGATTTACTCACATCTAAATTTGTATGGAATGGGAAGAGACCACGTTTGAAATTAAAAACCCTTCAACGAGACAGGACACAAGGAGGATTAGCTTTACCTAACTTTAAAACGTATTTTTGGTCTTTTGTTCTTCGCCCCCTGTCTGCATGGTTTAATCCTAATGCATCTGTCTCCTGGAGACCAATTGAGGAGAATTTGTCACAACCTCATAGACTACAAGACCTGACGTACTCCAATATACCATCTAAAGAAGCTAAAAAAAAGTTTAGGTCCTCTGGTGTCTTTTTTACTCATAACCTGCCGCACTGTCTTGAAACACGCTAAGGTCGATCTTAAATGGCACAAGCATTCTCCTGTATTCAATAATTTTTCTCTTCTTATTGGCAATGCACCTTTTTCTTTTCCACAGTGGATGGATAGGGGAGTTTATGTTCAAGATTTTTATGATGACAATGGTCTACGAGCTTTCAATGATCTGCAAGATGAATACAGTTTGCCCGGCAAATCATTTTTCTTTTATTTACAACTGAGATCTGCCATGAAGGCATATGGTGTCCCTTGGGGTGTACCACTCCTAACACACCCTTTGCATAAAATATTTGCTGTACAAAGACAGACACGTGGGATGGTTTCAAAACTTTATAAATTTATCTCTGAATCTTATGCATCCTTACCAGTAGAAAGTGTATGGTGTAGGGACCTACCTTCTGAGGATGAGAAAGAGATTTGCTGGGACACAGTATGGGAGAATCTTCATGATACCTCCAAAAACCCTGAGGAGGGGTGGGGGGGTGGGGATAACTGTCCTGTTTCTGTTTTGTGTATGTTTTTGTATTGATCTAAAATGTAAAACCTGTGCTTTTTTTGTATCTCTACCTTTATATTATCAATAAAGATTTGATTAAAAAAAAAGGACTCTTTTATTGGTGAGCTGATTTTGGAAAATTAAACTTTTCAGCAAACATTGAGTTTTGGGGTTGCTATGGTTACCCCTCAGGGTGCCTGTGCAGCTTCATATTAACGAGTTTATGTTCACAAGTTCATATTCACACATATTAACATGAGGTAATCACACACAGGCAACTGCAAACTGTTAAGATGGTTCCCTAAGATAAAGATATCTAGGATAGTTAATAGCCAGGTTAACTGCTCCATAGCATCCCGTTAAATAGTCTGGTAGGAATACATGACACCCCCTATATTTTAAAACGGCATATTCCTGAACACTGAAAACCAGGCTTTTCAAAAATGCTGCCCTAGGCAGATCCATTTGAAAACTGGAGTTGTAGCGTGGACAGGGGCAACTGAAGTTTTCAGACGTTCGGTTGGCATGGCACTGGGGGTAGCTTGCGCTCGAGAGGCTATAACGTCAAAATAAACATGGAAGGTGAAATAAATATGCTGCTCTATCTCTACAATGTACTTAGTTTAGTTAGTGTACTTCGATTACAAGTACTTTTCCTGAATAGATACGCGTTACTGCTGCACAGAAGGCGAGCACTGTACTCTGTGTGCTTGAACTATGGGTGAAAATACAGTTTAAAGTAAACCATGCAATGAGCGGCGATTCTGGGTAAAGCGTGGCCGAACAGCTAAATATATAAAATAGTGCTGTCAGTTTAACGCGTTATTAACGGCGTTAACGCAAACCCATTTTAACGCCGTTAATTTTTTTATCGCGAGATTAACGCGATTTTTTTTTATTTTTTTTTTTTTAGATTAACGTTCTTTTTGGCCTCGCAAACTGTGTAGTAGGCTAACGTTACGGTTTGAGTGAATGGTGAGCGCAATACGGCTAAATGGATGATAAAAAGCTTCTGAATAGAAAGTTTACTTTTAAAAGTTGTGTTGTGCAAAAGAAGCAATCTTCACTGTTGTCTGAAAATGTCAACAGGCAGCTGGCTGAAAGCAAAGAAGTAGTAGGCTTACCTTTTATTGGTAACCTAACTGTTACGGTTCATTGTTTCTGAAATAAGAGGCCTGACTGCTATGTTCTCAGCAAACTTGAAAAAAAGAAAATATTAAGCCATGGTTTAACTGCACTATAGGCTGAGTCCTTGTTTACCTGAAATGTGCACTTTATAATTTTATTTTGTACCGCCCTGTTTGGCAATGTTGGTTTTCAATAAAATAAAACATTTGCATAAAGCAAGCCAATCCACTTTTCCATGTTGATAAGGGCATTAAAATAAAAATTAAATTATGGAAAAAATAAATAAACGAAGGGACATTTAGAATAGATACAAATTTGCGATTAATCGCGATTCATTTTGAGTTAACTATGACATAAATGCGATTAATCGCGATTAAATATTTTAATCGTTTGACAGCACTAATATAAAAATAACATTTCTGATGTTCGTGTTTTTCAAATTTCTCGCAGGCACATGGTTTTCATTAAGCAGCTGATATGTCATGCTGAAACACCTCTTGTTTTGTTACTAATACATAATTAGGCGCACTTTACGCATCTCCTCCCATCTCTTTGCGACCAACACCCACTTTCCCTTATACCCTCCCAGCAGCAGTAATCTAAAGTGCGCCTCCTTTGTAAATACGGTTTTATGTTTTTACCCGCTATTTTACACCTGAAATGGCCGCAATCCTGTTAGTAAATGAGGCCCAGAGAATCTTGACAGGCATGATATGTGTTTTCATTTCTGATTGTCTTTTTTTTCTTATGTCTGCAGAGAAATTACTTGTGCTTACTGTTGCCACACAAGAAACTGATGGCTTTCTTCGCTTCATGCAGTCAGCAAACTATTTCAACTATACTGTGAAGGTAAGCCAAGCTAATCTTCTGGCCCCCACAAATATCTCCTCCAATCCACTCATTAGTCCTGAAATAACCACCCAATTACTAGCAATCAGTTATATCACCAAGGGAGAATGTTAAACGAAGCCATCTGCAGTATGTTTAGCTTGAATGAACTCTCCGTCACATAATGCCCCACTGCTCTGTTTCTGGCAATGGCCAAGGAGATGCTCCTTGAGCCTGAGGATTTGACTTTCGCTTTCTGTGTTGTTACAGGTGCTGGGGATGGGAGAGGACTGGAGGGGGGGAGACGTGGGCAGGTCTATCGGTGGTGGGCAGAAAGTCAGACTACTGAAGGAGGCCATGGAGGGCCTGGCAGACCAAGAGGACCTGGTGGTCTTGTCAGTGGACAGGTACAGTGGCTGCACAATGATTAAATGTGACCCAGAGGGTCAGAAGCAAGAGGAGACCGGTCCCTCTACAGTCATTTGTTTAAGCTCACTTTCCCCAGACTAACACACATCTGCCAGCATTCACAGGCCATTCACAGCAGCCGTACTCTATAATGTCAGGCCAAGGCTATTCCTTGGGGTTCAGCTAATTAAGAATGAGGTTTCAGTTTATTTTTTTGCTCCATTTTCACTCTTTGTGGAAACCAAATGCCCCTTTTATAAATATCATTCTGCCCTGACCAAAATGGTTATATATGGGGTTTAGCTACCTGTTCATTTAAACTGCTCAATTGACACTGGAGGTCAACCAATTTCTAATCCTGGCGCAAAGGTGGATTTTTTTATTGCCATTTTGTGTAAAAATTCATTAGCATCACATGAGATTTTTTTAAGCTCCATTATATGTGCGTGAGTATGAGAGTGTGGGTGCATGTGTTTGCATGTAAGTGCTTATGTGGCAGCCAAACGAAAATAAAAAGATCTAAAGCATTTCTCCAGATGTAATGCACTGATAACTATGGGCTCTTGTAAATTACGTTATTGTTTTGGTCAATTAACTTAATCAGACATAATGAAGGCTCCATGTTGTAGTTCTATACCGTATGAAATAGCAGAACGTCCACTTATAATGAGGGTGTGAAGTAGAACACCTCCCATTTCTGCCATGACGATCCATTAAATAGAGAATAACCGTCAATTATCGCGATCAGAGTGTAAAATGAGCCACGTCCTCAAAACAGTGCTCTTTTACCTGCTGCTGCACAAGCTGTTTTTTGTTTATGTACGAAAGTGATAAATGATGCCCTCCCATACACACGTTCACAGCAAGTTGTTATTATAGGGTTCAGACGAACCTTGAAGCCACTAATTACACATAGAAGTAAAGGGGAGGTGGAGGTGGAGGTTTGCTACTTTATTTATGGTTATTTTTAAAGACTTCCAGATCAAAGCTTACTTTATACCGATAACAAACTTCGCCCATACATTCATTTCTGAATAGTTGGGCCGTGTGAACGCCCAGAAACTCACTTAAACACACATCGAAGTGAATATACACTCTGTGTGCTGTGGGAAGATCGCTATCTAGCTGAAGACAATTGGCACCCACCACTACAACACTTCACCACTGGGTTTTCCATTGATTCTGATAGGCTTATACTAGGTGATGGGACATTGTTTCAAGCCAAAGACAGGGGTACATCAAGATGTGCACCGACTTCATGTGCTCTCCAGATGTGCAGATATACCTCACCTGGATTGGGACTGATGACTTTAGCGGTAGCTCCCATGCTGAGGAATATTGACGGTGCTTGTAATTTGTGAACAGTGCACCTCTGCCTGCCCTCAAGGTCCTGTGTCTGTGTTTCTGTTGTTACAGAGGCTAGGGTTGGCTGTATGGAGAGAGTTGGGAAACAGCTCTGTGTTATTTGGATATGTTCTCCACCCTTTATCTTCAGCAGACATGAAGTAAACTGGTGTGAGAGGTTGAGTGGTTCAGCATTCCTGTGCATTCCTTTTAGTTTGCGTAATGATCCTAAGGTTTTAAAGAGTCAAAGTCAATGTGGAAGTTTCAAGCAGAGGCCGACGATGATAAAGCATGCAATTTCTTTTCATGGTATTTTTTCTGACCCCTCTCTCTCTCTCTCTCTCTCTCTCTCTCTCTCTCTCTCTCTCTCCACAGCTATGATGTCATTTTTGCCGGCAGCCCCGAAGAGCTTCTGAGGAAGTTTCAGCAGGCCAATCACAAGGTCATGTTTGCTGCCGAGGGCCTGATTTGGCCAGATAGGAGGCTCGCAGAGAAGTACCCGTCTGTTCGCAGTGGGAAGCGCTTCCTCAACTCTGGAGGTGGGTAGAACTCGTACTCAGGCTGCTAGGGCATCATGGGAAGTTGTGTTTATTTATTTAGATGCCCCATGATGTGCCACCATAGTTGAGCCCAAAATGTTTGTATTGTCCTGCTGTTGACTGACCACCAATCAGCTGAAATGGTCTCAAATCATTTTCCAGGACCACCAACACTGCATGACCTAGTTTAACCTATTATTTTTTTCTCTTTGACTGCCCACAGTTACAGGAAACCCTATGATTAGAATATTATTCCTGTTTGAAAAGAGTAAAGCACTAAAAGCAATAAAAGCATCTTCCTCTTTCCATTCCTTCTCCATGCTCCGTGCCGTTTTGACCAGCTTTGATTGACGGATATCCTTGGAGTCCAGTTCTTGATGTTGTGCTTCTGTTTGCTTAAATGCAGATGTTGAGAGGAGACTCATGAATGGAATACATCTGTAATGCTGTTTACGGGGTGAGCCTGGCTTGAGCCTGCCTTACAGAAGGCTCTGGAGACTCAAATCAATGTTAAAAAGCTGTTATTTTGATACAAGCATACTGTAGCATTGCTGTCCTGGGGCCTGGGTTGGATGTGTGGGCTAGAACATTCTGCTGCCTTTAGCATGAGCTCACAAGTGATCCATCTTGTGATTCCCTGAAGCCCAGATACTTCAGAACCTCAGTGTTCCCTATGGATACAGGAAATGTTATGCAATTGACATTTAACCCATGCCTCCAACACTTGCATATATAATTCACACACATACACACACTCTCATACATACAAGTGTGCACGCTGACAGATGCATCCCATGAGAAATGTATCAGATGAATCAGTCCCACAAGAGTAATAATCTCAAACATTATCCTTCTTTGTCCTCCCTCACCACCTGCCCCTAACCACACATACATACACACACACACACACACACACACACACACACACACACACACTAACGCATGCATACACACATACACGGTGGACACACACACACTTCCGTATCATACAGATACACTTCTCCTCACTCCTTCTCCCTTGCTGAACCACAGTGAGTATGGAGAAATCCATCCCAATCAGAGCACCACCACACAGCCAACCTCATGGAGGCCATGACCCTCTCCAGCCTTAGCTGTCAACACAGTCATTGTTTACCTTCTCCATACTGCTGTCTGCCATTGTTTGGTCAAGGCAGAATTTAGAGTAATGTAAACAACATGATTATACAGGGCCTCCAGAAAGAGGGGGATTTCATTATCTTCACCAGTCCAAAGAAAACGGCAGATAAAGAATGTGTTTGCTCTTGGCCGGTCACATAGTTGCGGTATTTCCTGAAGGACATTTGGATATACTGGTCCATTCAAGTCTTGGGGATTAGGTGAATAGCGCATTCATTTATGTGGGCCGCTTTGAACTCCTCTCTTCTCGTTTCACCCTCTGTTGATCCGCACTCATGCAGCTTCAAATGGGCTGCACCACTATGAGCTATGTTTATTTATCGATGAGACAATTAACAATATGTGGTCACTTGTGTTTGGAAATCACATAGCTTGTTTGGTTGCCTACTGTTTTGAAAAAGGCAGAATTGCTACCCTGGCATCTGTAATTGTGCCTTTGTGAATCATACTCCTGTTAGACCTGTCAGGGTGCTGAGGAATCGATGTCGTTAGCCTGACATGTATGTTTGTTTTGGTTTCTGTGCCCGAACCGTTCACGCAAAATTGAAGGTTGGTCGCAGCATTGTCGGTTTGAGCGTCCAAATCCCAGCGGTGGCTGTTTCGTGGCTGATTCGTCTCACTTGGAAATTTCACTTGAACTTTGGGCGAGGACAGTTGTCTTCTATGTCTCCAGGAAGTAGGAGGACGGGAAAGCAAGGGAGTAAAGCAGTGGGGAAGTCGGTGATGAACTTGGTCCTGTTTCCCTAGAAGGCCTAAATGAGATAAATTGCTCCCGAGAAACGAGGGGAGGGGAAGAGCAGTATTGAAACCACATGTTGCAGTCTTTCACAATAAGCTGCATTTAGTTATTTATCAAGCATAAAGAATCCATGCCATGGTAAAAAAAAAAAGCTATTGAATCACACATATTGGCCAAGTCTTTTGATTGTGTTATCTCCAGCCACTGCTTACTCAGGTCTGGTAGAATGGAGGTGACCACAAAAGATGTGGATTTGTTTATTATTGTAACACGAATAGTCACAAGCTGGATATTTTCAGTAATGCGGACAGCCAATGATTTATGGCTCACTGGTCATGGCCCTCGAGTGGTTCAGACATGCAGCCTCTCAGGCCCACACACACACACACACACACACACACACACACACACACTCCCACATGCTGCTCTAAATTCAGATATTTTTAAATTACGTCTTGGGCCCAAATCAAAGCTTGCAGTAAAACCCAAATGAATGCAGTAATGCTTTAGTTGTAAAATCAGCCCAGTTTACTTCATTTGAGCACCCAGAGGCTTTTTTCCCCCCATTGATGATTGAGTAGCCCTCAGTTGAAGAGCTCTCTAATTCAGTTAGCTGTGCAGAAAGCTTCAGTTTCTCTTCTACATCACCACACATGCGTTGAAAGTCATTGCCTTTGACGTTCATTGTCTTAATTTGAAATGAGACAATATGTTGTGATTAAACTCAAACTCAAGTCTGGTTTATGTTCAGCCAGTGTGCAATATTTAGTAGTTCAAGTCTTATGCAGGACTTTGTCGCTCGTAATTAGGTTTGGCATTGAGGGTGATGTTTGCGAAGCCTTGTCTCTGTGGCTCCTTACAGGGAAAACAAATAGAAGTTAACACGTCGCTCTTGCCAAACAATTGGAAAATGTTTTTTTCTAGCACTATTCTTTTCCTTTCTTTTGGTCCTTTTTTCACAAGTGCAGTATTTGTCCCTCTTCTTGTGTTTACAGTGTCTGAGGGCATTTTAATGATGGTACCTAAAACTGCACAAAGACCAGTGACATAGCCAAACCCTGCAATTTTCTGTTGTGGTCAGTGTGATTCAGGGAGGGAGATGACAACGATTGAGAGCAGTAAGAGCAAAAGAGAAATGGAGAGTGACCTAGAGGGAGTGTGTGTGTGTGTGTGTGTGTGTGTGTGTGTGTGTGTGTGTGTGTGTGTGTGTGTGTGTGTGTGTGTGTGTGTGTGGGGAGAGAGAGGGAATGGACACAGGTTTTCCCAGAAGTTTGAAGGAGCCAACATCTAGCTAAAGGGCCTCTGGGACTTCAGCGTAAGGGGTCTGAAATCCCGCCTGTCCCCCTCTTGCGGTGTGACGGCCAGGACCACAGTGCCGCCCATCACTTGTAGCTTGTTTATCTGGAGGCCTTGCCAGAAGTCTCACTCTTGTGGAAGGTTCTTGGCACTGAACCAGGCTAAGTCTGCCCTGATTTAGCCTTGCAAACATTTTTACAGTCCCCTTAATTGACACATAGGAGGACCATAGTACCCTTTGCGCCCCAACTCTTCATACTCGGTTTTCGTACCCTATACTTTGACTTTATTGAGCCATAAGTGTTTAGAGCATCTGATTTCTTCCACAGGAATCGTTGGATACGCCCCGTACATCAACCGGCTCGTTAAACAGTGGGACCTGCACGATAACGATGATGACCAGCTCTTCTACACCAAGCTTTACGTGGACCCTCATCAGCGGGTAAGAGGCATTCAAAGTTCAGATGGGGTGACGGGTATGGCTGCGTGCAAAAAAAAAGTTACAAGCAGCAAAGTTACAAGCGAGCTTGTAATCCCGTCATATGTACTTATAAAATGCATGGAAACACATCACACCCTCAGAAAACAAACAAACAGGTTAAAAATACACAGCACATTGGTCACTCGGGGACACACGGTCTGAGAATTTCTTCCCTCTCTCTCTCTCTCTCTCTCTCTCTCTCTCTCTGTCACTCTCTCTCTGTCACTCTTTCCCTCTCTTTCGTTTGCCTCTTAGGGGAGTCTGAACATGACCCTGGATCACAAGTGCCAGATTTTTCAGAACTTAAACGGAGCGATTGGTGAGCATTGTTATAAAAAGTCAAAGGTATTTAAAATTGGTTAGCAGTTGTTTCCTGTTTTTTCCAATGCAACGGTGTTCTCCCAGTTTGAGTTAAGTGATTTACAGCGTGGCTCTGCCATTGACACTACTACAAATGCCAAAACTATGCATATTTGGTTGTGAGTATTTGGAGATCCTATCATTGTCCTGTTTTCATGGCCCTTGCAGATGAGGTTATGCTGAAATTCGCAACCGACAGGGTACGTGTGAGGAACACCATGTACGACACACTCCCCGTGGTCGTCCACGGCAACATCAACACCAAGGTGAGTGGCTTCTCTCTCTCTCTCTCTCTCTCTCTCTCTCTCTCTCTCTCTCTTTCTCTCTCTCCCTCTCTCTCTCTCTCTGCATCTTCAACAGAAGGGGAAAGACAAACAGGGCACAGATTTTGGAGATCAGTGATTCACTTGTGTGTTATCATGTGTTATCATGTGTCTCACTTGCTGGCGAGGTGTGTGTCCATGTGTGCCCGCTGACTGGGCGGTTGGTTTCCAGAGAACTGTGCGTTTCCATGGACCTCCAACACGTAGACCTATGGGCTTTGAAGTTCTTACCAGACCTCTTTGGGGGGGCGGGGGGGGGGGTTAGGACTGAGGCCTCAAAGGAACCCAGCTGGTTATTTAGTGAACCAGATCAACTTGGCCAAACCTCATTATTGCCTCACACATCCAGCGGTGTGGCCCTAGACAGCCTGCGGTGGGACGGATGTCTGCTAGATAGGGTAATTTCTCCCTCCCTCTTCTACCCATCCGCCCCCGTCCTATCTATGGTGTTCACAGGCAACCCCACCAGTGCTGAGTCATTCTCTCCAGAGGCTCCAATGGAGACGGGTAATGAGTAGTCATTGGCCTCATTAGCGTGCCTCTCTCTCTCTCTCTCTCTCTCTCTCTCTCTCAGATGGGCTGGCACACTACGGGCCTTGTAGACGTGTCGCCACCAAGCAGCACTGTGCTGTCTGCTCCAACATGTTTGGCTCGGGCTCACACACAAAGCCTTGTAAAACTTCTGTGCAAGCGTGGCTGTGAAGAATCACTTTGTATCCGTTCCCTCGGCCGCTTAAAGACAGCTGTCTGCCCTGGGTGCTCTCCCTAAAGTTGGGAACAGGAAGAGCGAGAGAGAGATCATTTTTCCACGCGAGTCTCTCACTCATTTTTATTGACCTGTAAACTTGTTTGCGTAAAGTAAACAGTGATTGCTTAACGCATCATTTGGTATAATCTGGGCTCTTTAAAAGGCTTTTCAGAGCAGCGTTCCATACATCTGGGTTCCATCTGCTGGCAGTGTTGTGTTTTAGACTGAGGATCCCCCTCATGTTCACAGCTTTGGTTAGCAGTTATCAGGTGCAGCATGTTGATGTGTCTTTGCCTGTCAGTGCAGGCTGTGTTCTTCAAGTCATATTAGCTGCTGTCATTAAATCAAACTCATAGAAATGACATAGAATGAAATAGAGTCTCTCTCTTGCCACAAATCTTTGATTCAGCTAGAGAACCCCCCCCCCAAAAAAAACAAGAACGTTTTATCAGGCATGCTCAATGCTTATTGGCTGCTGGAATGTTCGTCTCTGAGCGAGTTCCCACTAATGCCCTTCGCATTTTGGAATGTTTTTGAAGACGTCTGAGATGAGGCAGTCTAAAATCATCTTGGTTGAGGCATCATCTTTTACGACTAGAACGTGGGTGCGAAGGAATAATTACCGTCTATTTCGTCAATGTATATTTGACAGGCTGCCTATCTTGGTCAACCATTTTTTGGGCCTGACCTGTGAGTGGCCTCTCTAACTCACAAGGGTGAACGCGTCTCTTGCCCTCCCTAAAACAGAACAGAACAGGAAGACAAATGTGGAATTCCAACAGATAAACGCTGTATTTCACAAACGCTGTATTTCATACATCCGCTGGTTTGCTGACTTTGGCTTTGTCTGATCCACATGCTGTCTTGTGTGCTGCTGATAGTCCAAATGTTTTCCCCTCTTTCTTTATTTGACTCTCTCGTACTGTTTTTTTTTCCTTACAGATTTACTTGAACTACTTGGCCAACTACATACCCGATGCCTGGAACTATGAGCAAGGCTGTGGCAACTGCGACCAGAACATGGTGGACTTGTCTCAGGCCAACGTAAGTCAAGCAGTGAAAAAAGCCACACTGGGTTTGATTTTCGGCTCTCTCTACAAACACTAGGGTTAAGTTTGATTTCCAAAGGTTCCAAGATTTCCAAAGTTAAAACAGGAACAGCCGTTTTAAACTCCCATGTTTCCTGCTTCATCCATACACGCATCAGTAAATGTCCTTGCCACCTTAAAGAGAACCATGCAGGGACAGGCACCAGGCATCTAGAATCTGTCTCCAAAACCTCCATTCTCTGAACCTATCCAGTCTCCATTTCGCAGTCCAACATCAACAGTCTGTATGCCCTGCGGGACCCTCATTAAAAGTGCATAAGTGTCTCAGCTGAGCCGCTTGAGGAAGACAGAAGCACACTGCGACTGTGGCCCAGGAAATGGCTTCTCTGGTTTTTTGAAGGGTTCACTTAAAGGGGTGTCACTGTCAACCAGGCTGCTTTTTAGTGGCCTTCTCTGTATGGGTTTTACCCGTTGGGTAAGTTACCGCGGTTGCCCCGAAAATTTGTCATAGGGTTCAGCCAAGGCTGGCAAGGCAGGGACCTTTAAGCCATCTTGGCACGTCCCTCTTCTTCCTTCCTGTGTGTTTTTTTTTTTAACTCTCTCTAGCTTGACATCCCTCACCTGCAATTATTCTACGATGATTGCAACCACATGGAGGGCAGAGAGAAGGTGAAGCAGGACTGTGGAATTAAAGATTGGCCGGTTGTGTTGACGTCTTTACAGCTTCTCCTAAACTCAGCCATAAATGTGTCAGAGGTCATATTGCTCCCAGTAGTGATGACACACCAGAAAAACCAAGATCCGTGGACTACTGCTAGCTAGCTTTGATCCTTTCATAGAAACATTTCCAGTTCTGTTAGAGGGTGTTTAGTTTTTAGTATGGCACATTCTGCTGAGGTTATAGATGTTGGCTGTGTTCATTTATGCTTAGCCATTTATCACATACTTTTGTCCTCTGTAAAAGTTTGTATTTTGCGGTAATTGTTGTACTATTCTTTAAATAAAATGAACTAATTACCATTGTAATGCTAGCTCCATATTCTCCTAGCTGGGCCAGTGCACTCTTGATTAAGAGAACACTTTTGCTGGGTTTCCTTCACCAGCCAGTGGATCACCCAGTAGGATCCTTGAAAGCCCTCTGTTATTGTGGAAGCTCAGTATGGGAACTCTCCCCACACTGGGTCAGTGCTGCCTGTGAGCTCTGATGTCTGTGGTTTCTGGTTTGGCACCGCCAGGGCAGGATGGGTCTGTCCGTCTGAGGCTCTTCTGAAGGGACTGACAGCGCGCCGTCTGAGTCTGTCTTGTGTCCCGTCCCTTGTCTCATCCAACGACCCGTCTCCTCCCTTCCATGGTCTTCTCCAGCAGTACCAATTTAAAAGGCCCACTGGCTTGATCTCTGCAGGGGCACTCCCTCCATCCCAGGAAGGCCGAGCCATCACGGAACTAGCAAATTACATGCTTGAGCTCGGCCTCTTGTTTCATCCAGGCCTTGGCACTCTGCACATGCTGGTCAAGGCCTGGAAAAATGTCTCTCACTGACCAAGCTATACTGTCTCAGGCCATACAGAATATATTGGGAAAGTACTGTGTGCCATGAGACCTTAGGGCTGTGCCATCTAGGGCGGAGGACAATGGTGAGAACTGTCCCCCTGGTTTTCGATCTATGTTGCTCATTTAGCGCACCAAATTGAAGGGTAGCATATTTAACGTATGGTCCAGATTGCCTGCAGTGTTTTGCTTGGAGTGCAGGACTGCCTGTGCTGAAAGGTCAGTGTAGTAATTAGTTGTAGTCCTGCCATGGCGGAGAAGAAGGATGTTTAGCAGCTTTCTGTGAGGTCATCGTTCTGTTAAACGAACCTTTTGCTTTATCTAAACAGGAATACCCGAGTGTGACGGTGGGGGTGTTTATCGAGCAGCCGACCCCTTTCATGCCTGAATTCTTCCAGAGACTTCTTGACATGGATTATCCGAAAGATAAACTGAACGTCTTCATCCACAACAACGTGAGTGCCTGAGCCTGGGAGAGGAAATGGGCTGGGATGAACAATATCAGCTGTTTTTCTGCATCACTCACTCTCCCTTTATCTTTTTCTGTTTCTGTCTTTCGCTCTTTCTTTTTTATCTTGCTGACTGCAGGAAGTTCATCATGAGAGACACATCCAGAGATTCTGGGAAGACAACAAGAACACGTTTGCGAGCTTTAAGGTCGTAGGGCCAGAAGAGAACTTGAGCGAGGGCGAGGCGAGGAACATGGGCATGTGAGTGTCTGCATTCACACATCATTTTGCAGGGATGCTTTGAATACGAGAAAAACATGCGCATGCATACACACACACACACACACACAGACACACACACACACAGACACACACATTATGAGTCTAAATTACAGTGGTATGTCTGAAGAGCCGTGAGCAGTGCATTCTAATTCTTCATCCAAACCAAAAGAAGTCAGACGCTTCCGGAACCGCACTGTTCAATTCAGTTCAGCTCGGCCTCTTGAAGGCAACATGGCGTCGTCTCCCTACAGTTCACCCCAGCATTATATCACATAGCACAATATGGGCCAGACTAATCCTCACCAGTATACTAAACCTCACAAGTCTGAGGACGAGCACACAAAGCCTGTCCCATCCTCATTACAAATCTTTCTGGTGTGTATGGTGGTTATTGAGAGGGGTGGGTGGTCATCAGTCCTTCCAGATGCTAATGCAGATTTATGGTGTGCCAGGTCATTGACTGTGGTGTACACAGCATGTAGGGGGTCACACCTGCTGAGCCTATTCCATGCTGAGGCGACCAGAGTCAGAGACACAGACACAAACAGTACACCTTGCTCTCCAGTGCCTCAGTTATTGATTGACTGATGGTCTGCTGACATGGAAACACACATATTGTTGCTCTCAGCAAAAAGAAGAAGTAGGAAGGACAGGGGGAGGGAGGGATGTAGAAAGAGAGGAGAAAAAAAAAAAAAAGCATTTCCCTTTGAGTTAAAGGAGCCAAGACGTGGGACATGATAATGCAAGGCTTTACGTGAATCTTTCATTTTAATATGCCTGCTTTGTTATCTGCGGCGCCTAAGGCTCGGTAATTGAGAAGCCAATCTCTCCTCTTAGGAACTCAGCTGGTGTATATTTAGGGTCTATGCAAATGTGTGGCTCCGCAAAAATATGCATTTTTAGGCTATCCGTTTGATGGACCTGCCATATTCCATCTGAAATGTTCTGACTATAACTCTGATGAAATGATTTTGAGGCGTGTTGTTGTGGTTGTTCTCACGCAGGGATTCGTGTCGGAAGGACGCACAGTGTGACTACTACTTCAGCATAGACACAGATGTGCAGCTGACCAACAAGCAGACCCTGAAGATCCTCATTGAACAGAACAGGTATGCACCGCGACACTCCCCTGGCACTGTCTGGCAACCAAACATTCCGGAATATTCTACAGTACCCACTCCGTCCCCTGGGGCCGCCTGGTAGGCTTAAAGTGGTGAAACCACAGGAACATTATAGCCGGGCAAATGAAAAAAAAATCCCTCATGGTTTTAAAAATAGTCCCGCATGGCTTCCTGTGGGAGCATCCCAGCTGGAATAGGAATGTCTTTCTGTGTTATACCAAAACAAAATACCTTTTTTCTGTCTCATTCCCATGTGAGAATGTAAAAAAGCACACTTTAAACAGAGGTCTCTGTGGCATACCCTCCCTGTCGTTCCCTCAAGCATTTTTTGGCTGTCGTGCACCCTTAGAGGAAGCCCGGCCGAGATATTTAAAGACACCATTCTCTGTCGTTTGGGTTGGTATTGCTTTGCGTGTGTGTGTGTGTGTGTGTGTGTGTGTGTGTGTGTGTGTGTGTGTGTGTGTGTGTGTGTGTGTGTGTGTGAATCACATTGCAAGAGGGAATGTAAATCTCAACAAAATATATTGTTTTATTGTTCTAAATTGAAATTGTATTGAGGACTCCACAAATACTTTTTGAATGACGTTTCAAAGGGTTCAAAGGGTTTACACGGATGTCTCTTTAAGACAGCGCAGTTGGCCCCAACTAACAGCTGGGAACCTCATTGGCTTTATCTGTTATAACAGCTTCTAATTGCAGGCATCAATGTTTTATCGTATTTTCATGAATTTGCAGACTCATATTTACATATTTGATACTGACATTGACACTGTTCATCCTTCAACTAAAGATTTGCACTGTAGCTAGTTTGCTGTTCCATGGGTGGAACTCCACTGAGCACTTGTGTTACTTGATAACGTCGGATGCACAAATTACAAGTCTTGCATTTTTAGTTTTTCTGGCCTGGTGTTAAAGTTTTCATAGGGCTGCACTTAACGTTGCACCACAAAAAAAAAATGATTCCACCCCCACAAGACGTCACTGATTTTTATGCTCACTGACAGATCCCTTCTTTCTCTCTCTTCTCAGGAAAATAATTGGTCCCCTTGTCACTCGCCATGGCAAACTGTGGTCCAACTTCTGGGGAGCCCTGAGCTTGGATGGTTATTATGCACGATCGGAGGACTACATTGACATTGTGCAGGGCAAGCGTGTGTAAGTAAACCTGGCCGGCGTCCAGACGTCCCCTCCATGTGCCTGTAGCCATGTATTTCTACATGTGTGCCTCTGTCCGCATTATTCACGTTGAGGGAAATATATGAAGCCTTGCATAATTCAAAATATGTCTGTGAGTGAGAGGGAGACCGCAGTGTGAAAATCACAGTCTCTGCATCCCATTAGGCCCGCCAGGCCTCCATTTGGCGACCCAGTCAAGCGACGCATAGAGAGTTTATGAGCACCACTGTGTGAGTGCGTGCGTGTGTGAGCGAAAGTCAGACAAGAGGATAATCGGTGATTATAACAGGCGCATCTTACCGCAGACACAGATGGGAAGGATGGATAACATGTGTTTCGTGGCTGCTGACAGACACACACACACACACACACACACACACACAGTGGCATGGATTTTGCATAACAATGCTGGATCAGTTTCTCCTGTCATGGATGAGGTGCACAATATAATGAAAAGCCAGTGTTAGGTCTGAGTACATCTTTTTTTTAACCGCTCTCTTTCTCTCCGTCTGTCTATCTCTACCCAACTAACTTTCTCTTGCAGTGGTGTGTGGAACATTCCATTCATGGCGAATATTTACCTGGTGAAGGGTGAGGTGCTGCGTACAGAAATGAAGGAGCGAAACTACTTCGTTCTGGAGAAACTGGACCCTGACATGGCACTCTGCCGAAATGCCAGGGAGTTGGTAAGACTTCGTACTGTCTGGGCTTTAAGTTAAATGATACGCTCATCACTTACTACATTTGGACATTAAAAGGCTTACCATACATTGCTATAAAGAGACGACATAAAGTATTAGCTATGTTAGCCATTTTTGCCTAATCTCTATCTAGTGTGTTTAGTGTCTCTAGTGTATTTATCTTGTCTGTTCAAAGCATTTCGTATATTATCTCAAAGGCCTAAAGCCTCTGTAGATCTACCTTAGCTATGTGAACTGAGGTGTGCCACATGTCTATCAGTTTGTTTTTAATCCCTGAAGTTTCATAGTCCCTCTGGCATGCCAAGAGTTGCTGGGCAAGTATTCTCTGAATAAACACACTCCCCGTCCTCCTGAGGGCATGACCTGTCTCTCTCTCTGTTTATGTTAGCCTTTGTGGTGTGCCTCCAGCCATACCCCATCACACCCCACCCTCCCTTAGTCCTGTGTTGTCTGCAGTCCCATCTGTAACAGTCAAGAATGCCCAGAAGGCTGTTGTGTTGGCTCTTCCCCCCTTCTCCCTCCTTCCCCTATCGCCTTCACTCCTCTCTCTTTTCCCACATCCTCTTAACTCTTTAACACCCACCAGCATTCACACTGCTTAGGACAATTTCAAGTCGTTTCCTGGGGGGTCTTATTTCAGCCGCATGCAGTGCACCTGGGACTTTCACCTCCACACTACACTGGCTTTCCTAGAGGGGAATTAGCTGTCTTGTGCGCGGGCGCATCCTCATGTCAATCAAAGAGCTCCGTGTTGTGTGACGTACATATTTTTTTGTTGATAATCCATCCCTCACACCTGCCGCTCTCCTCTTTCTCAAAAACAGAAAAATGAATTCGTGTTAATGGGATCTCATAATGGTGCCTTTTCCTTCATTTTAGACGAGACAGAGAGAAAAAGACTCTCCTTCTCCGGAATCATTCCATATGTTCAGGCCGCCCCAGGTTCTTAAGCTCTTGACTATTCTCCTTTACACTCTCTTTGTACTTTGAGATTCAAGTAAGCAGCCAACAGTCGATTTCCAAAAGGCAGTTATCTGACCCAATCTCAATCTGCACTGACAGACATTCAAATGAGGGTTTAGAGACATAGTGACAACAGTCCTGGAATCTGATTGTATCAGCAAAGATGTTTGAAATTGATCATTTGCAGCACCACATACCTTAGCTCAGTGTTTTAGTGAAATGCATTTTTAAGAGCTCTCTAGTATCAAAACTCTCTTAACTACCCTCCCATAGAGTGATATTGCATTGGTAGGATAGAAACATCACTTCTCTTACTAGCCTGGAACATTCTGTGCTGTGTCTTTTTTAAGTGCAGTGGCAGAGTATTCCCTCAGAATGACCTCAGAGAGAGTATCAAAGAGGAGTAATTTGATGTCAGTGCCTGTAGATTTGATTGCATTTTCCCACAATCCAGAGTGGTATAAATAACACTGGCCTCAAGCTCCACCAACAGCCGCTCAGTACGTTGATTGGGAAGTTAAGATAATGATTGCAGATCATTGCAGTCCTTTTAAAAGGATGTTTTTTAAAAAGACTTGCGGAGAACCATTGCAGTATCCAAATTGAAGAGAATGGATGTAATTGCTCAAAGATTGTTGGTTCTCACTCGGAACATGTTGAATCAACCAAGTGTTGCAGATAGCGGTGCCAAGTCCAAAACCCCATTCATGGTGTAATGAGGAAACGTTAAAATGATCCCGAAAACAGTCTGCTCCTCACAGACAGACGTATTTCTCACCGTCAGGAGGAAACCTTTTGGAAATATGCTGTTGGCTCACTGATTGTGATCGATTTCATAGCGTGTTATGTGAATGAATAACTCTGAATGTGAGAGAGCGAAAGCCGAGAGTAGTTAGCACCTGCAGACCGTGAGAGTGTATCGCCTGCGAGGTCGTGTCTCGCATGAGCTGTGAGAAGGAGGGCCTGTTGAGATTGCTCAGCGATAACGCCCACGCCTGCGTTCCCAGGAGCCCCTGGTAGTAACCCAAGACGCTTTCGGTCCCGACAGCAGCCCGCTCTGCCCACCCCCAGCCCCCCCCCCCTCCCACCCCACCCCCCACAAGTAACCAAAGCTGCCCTCTCCCCTCCCCTCCCCTCCCCTCCCCTGCCCATCTCATCTGCATCTCTCCAGTTGCCTTGACCGTATCTCAGCCTAGGCCTTCTCTCAACAGTTCCTGCAAAATCTCTCAGAAAAACACCATCTGGGCCAGTCCCTTGCCAAATCATATGCTGCTCCAGCGATTTGAATCTCTCCTTCGAAACAGCATTGAGAGAGAAAGCAGAAAAAGCCTAGGCTGACACATGTACTCACATTAAACCCCTGTACACCCCTGGTGTTGCTTCCTCAAAGAGGGAATATGATTCCCGGAATTGGCTGTGTCCTCCAACTTCCAAGCACCTTCCCTGTTCCCTGGCCTACACAGTCTGTCCACTACATAAATAATCACAGATTATTTATTCCTTTTGAAAACTCTCTGATGACCCCTGTGTCAGTTTAAACCCCCACATATCAATAGCTGGGCATTGTAAGTTTTTTCTTTTAAACTTTCTGTTCTTTGTTATAAGTTATGTGCTCCTTCTACCTTCTTATATCTTAACAGTTCTGTCTCCATTGCTTTGTACTGTCTTCCTGTGTTTGCTTTGGAACCTAATGTTGTTTTCCTTGGGCGCTGTAGGGGATTTTCATGTACATTACAAACCGCCAAGAGTTTGGAAGACTGATATCCACCGCTAACTATAACACCACGCACAGAAACGGTGACCTGTGGCAAATCTTTGAGAACCCTGTGGTAAGTCGGCCAAAATAAAACCTTCCTCTTATTTATTCCGCTGTTCTGTGGATCTAAATCAAGATAAAGTTGGGTGATATTTCTTAAAGGAGGTTTTGCTGTCTGAGTATGTGTAAACTGTGGTACGGCCCAAAGCCTGTCAAGTATGTGGGTCAATGATAGGACAAGTAAGCAGTTTTTCACTTCCCTCCCTTCCTTCGCCTCTGATGTGTCACAGGATTGGAAGGCGAAGTACATTCATCCAGACTATGTACGCATCTTCTCTGAGAACCAACTGGAGCAGGTAAGAGCATGCCTGAAACAAATGATGGATGAACTCTGATGGTGTTGAGAATGTCTTGGTATTCTATAGTGGAAATAGGGCATAGTGGCACAGGACAGAAAAGACTGAGTATGAAAGGACAACAGGATGAAATGAATATAGAATTGTTTTTATGCATTGTGTTATTGAAGTGGCACCTTGCTTATCCTTTGCAGTGTATGCCTTGTGCCCCTGTTCACATGGCAATTTAATAAGTATCTTTTGATGTGTATTTTTAGCCGTGTCCAGATGTCTTCTGGTTCCCCGTGTTCACAGAAACAGCCTGTGATGAGCTGGTAGAGGAGATGGAAAGCTTCGGCACATGGTCTGGAGGCAAGCATGAGGTCAGCCCGACACTTTCATTAAATAGAGGAAAAAAGAGGATGAAAGAACGAACGCAAGAAAGAAAAAAACACAATTTGTCATCATTCTGAGAAATGGAGAAAAAAAGCAGCATTAAGGAGCATGAAATTGTTAAAAACTCATTATTTCCACCTTATTGAAATGGAGCGTTTATTATTGTTCCGTTTCCAGGGAGAGCCTATTTTCAGGCGCACTCTAAGCTCTCTGTCATTTTGTGTGGATGAATGAAGGTGAAAAAGCAAACCTGCTTTTTATTTGTCACTACTGATTACGCTTGCTCAGCTCCGATTCTATGCAGAAACGGATGATGGTTAACTAAGTACACTCGAAACCCACACACAGAGGCGCACAGACAGGCACTCATCATACAGTTGTTTAGCTGTTTGTTTATATATAGCCATATGCAGTGGCACTTGTGTGTCTGTTTAGTCGCAGACCTTGACCTAAATGGTATATGCTGTTTTTGGGTATCGTCTATAGAATGGCTCACTGTTTGTGTGTGTGTGGTTCCCTCAGGATAAGCGCATCACAGGAGGCTATGAGAGTGTGCCCACAGATGACATACACATGAGGCAGATCAACTACGAGAAGGAGTGGCTGCACTTCATCCGCGAGTTCATCGCGCCCGTCACGCTCAAGGTCTTCTCTGGCTACTACACAAAGGTGAGAGGCCAGCAAATGTCTAGGCCAAGATGGGACTCTATCCAGTGGCGGAGCCATTCTACCAGATGACCAAGGATGGAACAAAACTGCGATGATGAGATCATGTCTCTCTGTCTGCCTGTCTGAAGGCCCAGTTACAGGCCATAAAAAGCATCCTTAGACACAACATACTGTCGTACTGCTTCCTGGAACATATTCCCCCAGCCTCAAATATTTTTTAAATCCTAGAGTGCTTTCATCGTCTTCACGCACTTTCTTTGGCTGTAAGGTACGCTCATAATTGAAGAAAAAAATACCCAGAGATATTTGAACCTTTTCACACTTTCTTTGCTGTATGTGTTTAAACATGTAGTGAACATTCCTATATGATATGTCCACACAACTTTGCAAACCCGACATCGAAAATTCCTCAGAGATCACAGTGGGATGGGTTGAAGGTGCTCCCTTCCTGGGCTAAGCCTGGAAAAAAAGGATCCTCTTTCACCATGTTTCACTGTGTTAATTGGGAAGTGCCAATATGTTTTTGAGATTAGAAAAGAGCCAGCTGTCTCCTGAGTAACTTCTCTGTCTCTCTAGCCCTTTTTACAATCTCTCCATCTCTCCTGCACACAGGCCTATAGCATCATGAACTTTGTGGTGAAGTACACCCCGGGAAGGCAATCCTACCTTCGGCCCCACCACGACTCCTCCACGTTCACGATCAACATCGCTCTCAACAGCAAAGGAACAGACTTCCTGGTACGCTGACTTGCATTCCATTTCTGATTCAGTAACAATCGCCCTGTTTCAATTTAATTTGTGAGTCCACTTCTGTTTGGTCCATTAAGTTAGATTTATTTCAATTCTGCCTAATCCCATTTGAGGTACACAGTGCTCTGTACAAAATTCCATCGTCGCACAGCTGCTTTTAGAGATGAGATGTTTGCTACAAACCTCCAAAGCCTCGGACACGCGTCACGCTATGCTAAACATCTACTGACAAGTTTTCATCACTGAGCACACACAACATTCTCCACAGAGCAAACATATCTCGAGCCGTAAATATTTAGTCCGAAGTGGCTTGTGAATGATGACGGCTGCTCCCCTTCTGGTTGTGCTTACCCCGGTGGTGTTTCTCTCCAGGGAGGAGGCTGCCGCTTCCACAGGTATAACTGCTCCATAGACGCCCCCAGAAAAGGCTGGAGCTTCATGCATCCAGGCCGGCTGACTCACCTCCACGAGGGGCTACCCACCACCAATGGCACACGCTACATAGCAGTATCATTCATCGACCCTTGAACCTCGTCTCTCTTTTGACTGGTATTTCTAATGGAATCTTCATGAAAATGTTATGTGAGTGTCATTTTATGTGGCTGTTTTTGTTTTCTTTTCTTTTTCATTTTTTCATTTATTTCTACTGCTGCAATTTACTGTAGGAATTCACGGGAACGTTGCACCCACAACCACACAGACACATACATGTTTCCAACCCATCCCATTCATTACTGTCTGTTTCAACATGTGTTCAACAACGCAAGAGAAAGAGGATTCTCTTGTCATCACGGTTAGTCTTTCGGGCAACATTTGTCAATGCTTCATTCAATACCAACAACCGAGAGATGACAGGTCACCCACTAATGGCTGTAGCATATACATCTCCATTTGGCATGAATAACGAAAAGTTGAAAAGTTCAACTGCTGTTGAGTCCACAGAAAGGCTTGCCAGTTTTATGTAGTTTTGTTTTGATTTTTTTTTTTTTAGTTTTCTTTTGTTTGTTTTGCGGTTTCATGTTTGAAGTCGTAACTGATATTCCTTATGCTCGCTGTCTATTTCCTGTTTTTTTTTCACTGAAGAGAGCATTGTTGCTTGTCTGTAAAGAGAGAATTGTTATATTTTTGTAAATTTGCACAGCAGTAAAAATACACATGACAGCAGGATTTAATATGAATTCTGTTTGAAAAGTTCAATTACAAGCTTTTACTTGAAATGTTTTTCATGACAACAAATACAATTAAGCCCTTTGAAGGTTTCTGAACTAAAAACATTTAGGAGATGCTTCATGTTTACTTTCTCTGAAAGTTGTTGTATGAATGAACTTTGAGCCTCATACCCGTGGAATCTCTTAACTTATTTTCCAGATGGATGAAATGGATGAAAAAAATAAATATTTTAAACAAATGCGATAGTTGTGCCTTGTGTATATGTCATGTATATACATTGACTGTTTTCTTTATGATGTAGGCACTGAGTAAATAGATGGTGGCCTTTAAAGCATTAACATTCCTTAATACCATCAAGTCAGGCTAACTTAACCATGTGTAAACAACAGTCAGGGACTCGGTGAACTAAATTGCTAAAACAATAAATCTCTATAGAAAGGTTTATTGTAAGGTTGCAGATACTGGCCTATCTGTTGCACAGAAATGTCACCAGAAAAATTGATTAAAAACAGCCAGAAATGTATGCAAAACAGCCAAAAATGATTAAAAACAGCCTAAAATGTATTAAAAACAGCCACTAAGCAAATCAGGAGTCTTATGGCGAAAGTATCCGCTAGCCTTCCAAAGTCAATGGATGAAATCAAAGAGTAGTTCCACGCTCTTGCATGCTGATGCACACACAAAGTACACACACACACACACACACACCCACACACACAGACACAGTACCATTGTAACTATATACTTTTTTGGGAATTTTAGCCTCCCTCAAGAATCCTGGGCTTCAGAAGCGCTGTGCAGAGAGGTGGCCTCTCTGCTCCTCTCGCAGACATGTAGATCAACAAAGTTGAGTTTGCCAGAGTGTTATCCCGTCACTCCTCACGGGGTACAGCCCAGCTGCACATGTGTGCTCAGCCAAGATTGATGACGGGGCCCGAGTCCAGAAACAATCGGGGGGCCATATTTGCATTTCTGGTACATATGGAATTTTATGTATTAGCAGCACGTAATTTGTTGCTTACTAGAACTTGCAGAATGAGGTCAGCACATCTGGTGTCAGTACAGATCACCATTCAGTATCTGTAGGTGTACGTGACGGGTGATGTATTGTGTATCTGTAGGTGTACGTGATGGATGATTTATGTCCTATGGGCATCTATGGATTCTCCACAGATGTGTCTTTATGTGTATCCACATGTGTGTGGGCGAATGTGAGGCGGGGCAAGTCTGGGGATGTCTTTGAAACGCAGCAATGTGCATGTGTTGGGAGATGTGTTCCAGGGAAGCTGTAGGGCATGTTCGAGTGAACATGAGCGTTTGTTAGTATGTGTGTGTGTTTGTATGTGTGTGTGTATGTGTGTGTGTGTGTGTGCCATCTTGGTTAATACTTTTTTTAAACAATGTATTTATTGTTTTTCAGTTTGCAAGTCATATCAAATTGAATAACAACAGAACAATACACAGCAAACATTTTCACCCTGTTCCCCCACCCATAATAATAGAGTAACTAAATAATAGTTAAATTAAAAACAGATAATAAAAAGAAACATAAAAGCATACTTTACACACTGAATAATGGGTGTTTTTTGTTGTTGTTTTTCCTACTAGTCAATGTACATAACCAGATAGTTGTCCTACTCCCCCAGAGCCTGTTCTTGCTGGAGCAAGTTACCAACATTAGTATTATGCCTTAAGAAGTACCTAAAAGGTCCCCAGGTATTATCAAAAACATTTTGTTTACGTCTAACAATATACGTTATCTTTTCCATTGACATGTTTGAGGCCATTTCTTTAACCCACATACCAATTCTTGGGCCATCAACACTTTTCCAATTAAGAGCAATTATACGTTTAGCTTGTAATATACACATATCTATGAATCTGAACTCTTTGCTTTGTAGAAGTGGTATGGTAGGATATAAACCAAGAATAAAAAGCTTGGGATTCAATGGTAATTTCTTTGATAAAATTTGATCAATCATATTAACAACATCTTGCCAGAAGGTTTTCACTTTCCCACATTCCCATATACAGTGAAACAGTGTCCCCCTTGCCTCATCACACTTAATACAGGTATCAGGAATATTATCATTAAACTTATGCAATTTCACAGGAGTTATATATGTACGCATCAGCCATTTATACTGTAGGAGTTTTAGGTTGCTGCTGACTGACTGCCTCTGTGCCTCTTTACAAGCCTCTCTCCAGTCTTCTAAAGATATTTCCTCCTCTATATCTTCATTCCATAATCTCAGTTTTGATTCTGATGATTCAATAGATCCAGACACAAACAAGTCATACAGAGTTGAAATTAAACCTTTGCCATAACAGTGTCTAGTGACTGCTACTTCTAATGCAGAAATGGTCGGTATATCTAATGAATGGTTTTGAGATGAAGATATAAAACTCCTAAGCTGAAGATATCTGAAAAAGTTATTATTTGGAATGTCATATTTGGTAGATATTTCCGCAAAAGACATAAACACTTCATCCTCCTCCCTGTACATGTCTTGTACTTTCCCTAACCCCTTTTCAGCCCATAGTTTAAATCCTCTATCCTTTAGCCCTGGTTCAAAGTTGGCATTACCCCAAATAGGACTGAAGCGTGAATGGGACAAATTTATTTTCAAATATTTGCAAGTGTCGAACCAAACATCAATCATATTCAATATAATAGGGTTGTCTGTATTTTTCTTCAGATATTTACGGCCTGCTGAGTACAAGTACAGGTGCAATGGTAAACTCGGTTTAACAGAGCAGGATTCCAAATCAATCCAAGCAGGGGGATTTCCGGAAGAGAAGTAAAACATGATCGACCGCAATTGAGCTGCCCAGTAATACCATTGGATATTTGGGCATTTAAGGCCTCCTCGATCATATGGTAGATAAAGTAAAGATAGACGTAATCTGGGACGTTTATTTTGCCAAATAAAGTTGGTAAACAGTTTCTTGATTCTTGTGAACAAGGATGAGGGAGTGGGTAGGGGGATATTCTGGAACAAATAAAGAAATTTGGGGAGTATATTCATTTATAGAATATTAATCCTGCCAATCATTGAGATAGGTAAGGATGTCCAACGCTCTATTGAGGAAATACTAGCTTCCAGAATTGGGTCATAGTTTATCTGAGCAATCTTATTCACCTCAGGGACAATTTGTATTCCCAAATATGTAAAATTATCTGTTGACTTGAAAGTAGAAGCATATACAGGGCTATTTTTCCTCTCTGTTTCATTAAGTAGCATTATAGATGATTTTGAGTAATTAACTTTATAACCGGATATTTTTCCAAATGTTTCAATAAGACTTAAGAGCGCTGGGATAGATCTATGTACATTTTTAATCATTAATATTACATCATCGGCAAAGAGCGCTATCTTATGTTCTAAATGACCCTCTCGAATTCCATAAATATCGCTATGTGACCTCACCGCTATAGCAAATGGTTCAATCGCAAGGATAAAAAGCAATGGCGATAAAGGGCTCCCTTGCGGGCAACTTCGACAGATGTTAAAAGGTTTAGAAACCTTACTATTAGTCAAAACTTCTGCAGTAAGCCCTGTACAAAGCAATCTAACCCATTTAATGAATGTACCTCCAAAGCCAAATTGTTTTAACACCTCAAACAGATAGGGCCATTCAACACGATCGAAAGCCTTCTCTGCATCAAGTGAAAGTAAGGCCGTGTCTGTGGCCTCTCTCTGACTGTATAAAATATTGAGCACTCGTCTGACGTTATGAAAACCCTGTCTCCCTTGAATAAACCCATTTTGGTCTTCCCCCACCACCCTAGGTAGAAGATCCTCCAATCTTCTTGCTAAAATTTTACAAAGTATTTTTGTGTCTGAATTTAGAAGGCTAATTGGACGCATATTTTCACATTTTGTATTTGTTTTCCCTGGCTTTGGAAGTAAAGTGATTAAGGCGCCCCTCATAGATGTGGGGAGAAGACCATTCTTAAAGGATTCCTGAAACATCTCCAAAAGGGGTGATATTAATTTGGTTTGAAATTTTTTATAGATATCTATCGAAATGCCATCTGGGCCGGCCGATGTAGCAGCCTTCATACAGCCAATCGCTTCTGCAATTTCCAATACAGTTACATTTTGATCTAATGCTCTACTTTCTTCTTCCGAAATTTTGGGAATATCAAGGTTGTCTAAGAATTGTGTCTGCGTGTCCAGATTAGGAGAACACTCAGAGCTGTATAATTTCTCATAGAAGACTCTGAAGGTCTCATTAATCTCTGTCGGGTCCACTATAGTTCTACCACTTGGGGCTTCAATACAATTAATAGATCTTTCTGTTTGTTGTTGTTTAATGCGCCATGCTAGAAGTTTTCCGGGCTTTTCCCCCTGATCATAGTAGGACTGTTTGAGTCTCATTAAATCAGCAGCTGCTTTGTTAGCTGCCAATTCATTGTACTGAGATCTAAGCAGTAGCAGTTTTGAATGTACATCCGTAGCTATATGTCTGTTATAGTAGATTTCTGTTTCCAGCTTTTTAATTTCCTCATCTAATGTCTTCATTTCAAGTCGTGTAGCCTTTTTCTTTGAGCTAGTGAAAGAAATGATCTGGCCCCTAATAAAGGCCTTGAAAGCCTCCCATCTTGTACTAGCAGAGGTCTGGGACTTGTTACATTCAAAATACAGGTCTATTTGTTTATCTAAGAAATCTACGAATGTGGGATCCGTAAGCCATCCCGGTTGAAAACGCCATTTTGGGGGATCACTCACTAATTTAGTATCTTCATAGGTCAAGGATACAGCTGCGTGGTCAGAAAGGACTATACTACTATAATGACATTCGTCAATTTTGGAGACAAGTAGTGCTGAAACTAAAAAGTAGTCTATGCGTGAGTGAGTTTTATAAGTGCTAGAATAGCAGGAATACTCTACTGCATTTGGTTTACCATGTCTCCAGATATCCAACAGATTTAATTCCTTCATAAAATGGTGTAACGTCTTTCTCGACTTATTGTGAGTATCATCTAAACCAGTCGACCTGTCTCTTGAAGAGTCTAACGTGCAATTAAAGTCACCAGCTATTATGTATTGTCCGGGGAGATTTGATGCAGTCAAAAATAAACTATCATAGAATTTAGGGTCATCTTCATTGGGACCATAGACATTTATCAGAGTTATGGTTTCAGATAATAACCTGCCCTGGACCATAATATATCTACCTGCAGAGTCCTTAACTACATTTTGTACCCGTAATGGGACAGATTTATGAATTAGTATCATAACCCCTCTAGCATGAGTGGTGTAGGGAGCAGACAACACTTGACCCTGCCATCTTCTTGCTATTTTGGAAACATCCTCACTCAACAGATGTGTTTCTTGTAAAAATACTACTTTTGATTTCAAGGATTTTATCCTGCTCATTACTTGTTTCACCTTTGTAAGTTTGTTCAGACCCCTACAATTCCACAAAGTAAATTTTATCTTACAGCTATCCGACATTAAATCCAATATGTATTAATGTATCCTTAGGAACCATTTTGGTAAAGTACATTGACAAACCACACCCGAAAATAAGAGAACAAATAATAACGTAAAACAAAAAGCCCCCACCCCCACCCCCACCCCCATACGAACCTGAAGTCCATGCGCTCTGAACCTCCCCTCCCATCCCACACTTTAAGCTAACGATAAAGCGAGTTACTAACTTTTTCTTCCTTCTCTTAAGCTCTAACTAGCTTTCTCATTTTTCCTGAATACTAATCACACACAACATAAGTAATGTAACATTGAACTATGCAACATTTGCAACCTGTAGCCTGGTCACTAGACATATTATAAAGTAAAACCGCCTGAACACATTTAACACAAACCTGAAACCCGCACATGCAGGCTGGAAAACGGAGAAAAGGGCAAAAAGTTCTTAGCCTAGCCACATAAAATCCACGATGCGTTGTAGCCTACGTCCAATAGGGCTAAACCAATGTCAACTCTGTCCAATGTGTGCTCCCAAGTTGACGATAAATGTCACTTCACCTTACCAGTGTTTGGGTGCTTAAACAGTGTCTCTCATCCAAATTTAAATCCATTGTCCACAACAGTAACGTTACATTTTTAACGTATGTTAGCCATAACAGCCTAAAGAAGTGATGCTCAGTCCTGTCCGTGTCAAAGGGATAGGCTAAACAAAAACGGAACAATAATAATTTCGTGGAAATGGCTATAAAATAAAGTAAATTTAGTAAGGCTACTGTGTTACTTTCCTGTCGGAACCTTTCAACGGCGAGCCCGACTCAGTCCTTAGTTCAAAGGGATTGAATAAAACGGTCCACCTCTGCCGCAGTTTGAAAGGCGTGGGATCTCTCTTTGTGTGTTACCAGAAGCCGGGCTGGAAAGATGATTCGGTGTTTGTGGATCCCCCTGTCTCGTAGCTTCTTTCGCACCTCATCGTAGTCACGCTGCATCCTGTGCACACCAGCAGAGAGGTCCACATAAAAACGAACCGGCTTATTCTGGTACAAGACCTGTCCCTTGGTTCTAGCTGCCTTCAGTACCCGCTCCCTGTCCTTAAAGTTCAAGAACTTCATGATTAAAGTCCTTGGATGAGCCGTGCGAGAGTCATTGCTTGGCGGAGCGCCTATTCTATGAGCCCGCTCCACCACCAACCCCTCTCGTGGTTCCATGTTCAGAGCCTCCGGTATCCATTTCTCCAAAAATTCAGTTGCATCCTGACCCTCAGTCTTCTCTGGTAGCCCCACCAATCTCACGTTGTTTCGCCGACTTCTGCATTCCAAATCATCAACTTTGTCAGCAAGGCTTTTGACTGTGCTTTCCAGTGTGCTAACTTTGGATGTTAGCTTGTTAACGTCATCCTCCACATCAGAGATCCGTTGTTCGGCATGCTCTATGCGGCCTGTGCAGTCCTGTATCTGTTTTTTTACATCCGCAATTGTTGCTTGCACTCCATACGTTTTTTTATAAAGTCCACTTTTCAAGGACAATATGGCTTTCATGATATCTTGATTGCTATTCTTGTCTGGATCTAATATTTCGTCGTCTGCTTCGTCAAGGTCATCCTCGTTAGCCATACTGTCAATCTGAATGTTGCTAGCCTCCTCGACCTCCAAATGTTCGCCGTCTTTTCGTGCTTTCTTTTTCTCTTTCTTTGCCTTGTCTTTAATATTTTTTCCTGACATTTTAATTATGGATACTCTTATACTTATGTTGCGTGACTTTTGACAATATTTTGATTAGTATTGTAGGATTAAATTACATTCCAGCAGTAGAGCTTAAAATGTGCGACCTCCTAGCACCTCGCCATACCCGGAAGTCCGCTCTTGGTTAATACTTGATTGGGTTTGATTGGATGTCTAAGAGCAGGTAAATGTGAAGGACATGTATGGACCCAAGTGTGTGATGAAATTGATGTGTGTGTGTGTGTGTGTTTGTGTGTGTTTGTGTGTGTGTGTGTGTGTGTGTGTCATTACATATGCTGCCTACTGTACCTGTTTATTTACATGTGACTGTAAGTGAAGGTGAATATGAGTGCACGTATGCGTGTGCCCTCTGTGTTCCCCTCTGGTGGAACGAGTCCCTGACTGCTCGCACGTTGTCCCACTCGGCCGTGCTGCAGGAGGGGGATCTAGGTCAAACGCGAACAGAAAGGCCTCTTTGTGGCCCTCCGCTGCCCCAACCCCCCCAGTCTGCTGCTCTCAAAGCTGACATTGATCCAGGCCAGCGGCACAGGAAGCTCGGCCAGTTAATAAGCTGGCCCGTTTCTCAGAGGACAAGCTATCAAAAGTCCTGAGAGCAGGAAAGGGAGAGATGGAGAGAGAGAAAGGGAGAGAGGGAGAGATGGAGAGAGAGAAAGGGAGAGATGGAGAGAGGAAAGGGAGAGATGGAGAGAGAAAGGGAGAGATGGAGAGAGAGAAAGGGAGAGATGGAGAGAGGAAAGGGAGAGATGGAGAGAGAGAAAGGGAGAGAAGAAGAGAGGAAAGGGAGAGATGGAGAGAGAGAAAGGGAGAGATGGAGAGAGGAAAGGGAGAGATGGAGAGAGAGAAATAGTATTGTATATTCCCACTTCTAGTTTGTCTCGTAGGAGAACTGCATGAGGATTGAATGTATGATGTCAGTCACTCGCCTCAGAGTGAACCTGTGTGGACCATAGCTCACACGCTATTTTCCTGCATACTACTGCAGTATGTACTTGATGGAATCGAGCAGGGCGCAGCCTGTGTGAAGCCACCTCTTTAGTCACATCAAGAAGTGACTGTCTGGCAGTCAGAAGGCCTCAGCATCTGCACCAGTCTCGTAGTGAAGTCAGCAGAAATGAATTGTGTGCACAGATGGTGATAGTGATGACTCGGGGAAGTACAGGACAGACTTTGTGGGGTTGTTCTTGTGGCATCATCCTGGAAGAGGGGGAAGAATGCCTGTGGAGGTGATGAGGTCGCTGGAAAGGGCATTACATCATCACTTCATATCAGTGGAAATATGTATGGTAGACTGGGGCTAACAGAGCAAATGTACAGGTGGTACAAACCTGCCAGAAAACAGCAGTGGTTGAACTGTCATACATTAGTATCTCATGCAAGTTAAGTTTGTGTCATGCAAGTACGTTACGCTGGACCTGAATGGCATGTCTGTGTGAGAGTTTAAGGTCAAAGGCTGCCTGGCATGGTTGGTATGGGAAAATAGATGTGAGGCGCGATCGCTAGTTAGCGGGGGCCTAGCCCGTATGGACTGTAAGTGCAGACTGCCTGCTGACAGACAGTGATTATGTGCACTGTGGCACAGACAACCGTCCCGACCGCATGGGCCACGCAGGCCGCCCTGTGGAGTTACTGTACGCTGGGAGGTCGAGGGGAAAACAAATGCATCTATAAATGTTTGTACACACACACAAACACACACATGCACAGAGATGGTAAGGGGCAATGTGTTGTGGTGCCAGGCTCGCTCTAGGGGGTGCCACCCTGTGGTCTGCCTTGCTGTGGCACTCGGCAGAGGGATGGGAAGCAGGTTTAGCCCAGCAGGTAGTGCCACCCATCTGATCCGCGGCCCGCCACAGGCCAGGCACACAATTACCCAGACGCCAAGCAAAAACAAAATAGTCTCCAAGTGTCCAGTCTTATCATGCTGACAGACTAGTCAAGCTGTGTTCAGAAACGCGGGAGCATTTAGGGTAATTACTGGGAAAATGTCCGTCTCCTGGGGGGTTTGGACTGGAGGTTTCCTCCTGTGATTTCCACTGAATTTATAAAGTAAACCGTTTCACATTATAGCATTTGGTGAAAAATGGGCTTCGACTTGCCTGTTTTTCAGCTTGGAACTACACGTTTTTTGAATCACACGATACTCCCCACTCCCCCCACCCTGCCCTGAAGCATACGCAGTATCCTAGCAGACCAGAGCCCTCAAGCAGAGGTTTAGAGAAGATGAGTGGAGATCAAATTGAGGGCTGTGAGGGGAGGTTTGTGACCCCTCCTGCTCAGATGAACTTGTGGAGTCTGGGTTGTTGGATTTCCGGGCGTGGGGATGTAAATATTTGTTTGATGAGGGAGGCCTTGCGGAGCATCTTAGTGGAGTTTCTCACCACACTCTGGCAGGGTCGGGCCTGAGCCTCTGGGCTGGCAGCAGGAGGGAATGGGTGAGTCAGCCCCTTTTTCAGCCGGTGGAAAAGTACTGGCGGGGAGGCATAGAGAGAGAGAGAGAGAAAGAGAGGCTTAGAGAGAGAGAGAGGCATAGAGAGAGAGAGAGAAAGAGAGAGAGAGATGCATAGAGAGAGAGAGAGAGAGAGAGGCACATAGAGAGAGAGAGGCATAGATAGATAGATAGAGAGAGAGCATGGAAGAGGGAGCAAAGCATTAGATTGAGGGAGGTGTACATAGCCTGAGATAACATAACCTGTGAAGAGGATGTTACATGATTGTGTGAGAGTGTGAGTGGGGGGATTCTGTGTGTGCTTATGAGTGTGTGTGTGCGTGTGCGTGTGTGTGCGTGTGTGGACTTTCTGTATCTCAAAGAGGGCTGCCTTGGAGCAATCATAGATCTTTCAAATTACTATTTTCCTGCCTACTTTTGCAGTATGTACTTGTGTTGGTTAATTAGTATCTCATGGAAGTTAAATTTAATTTCCCTTTTCATATTAAAGAGCATACACATGGGCACTGGCAGAACTGTGCTGCAGTCTGGATTTCTTGGCTCCCCAGTGAAGATGAGTTTTAAATTGAGGAGTGTCAGACACAGGATTAGCCCATCCATGTAATTAGTGTTCTTTTCAGCATGTTGTTTGTGTGTGTTTATGTGTCAGTGTGTGTACGAGCTTTGTGTGTGTGTGTGTGTGTGTGTGTGTGTGTGTGTGTGTGCGTGTGCGTGTGCGTGTGCGTGTGTGTGTGAGTGTGTGTGTCTGCGTGTGTGTGTATGTGTGTGTGGTTGAGGGGTGAGAGATTCTTGTCCTGGCTCCATTTAGCCCACATGCCCAGGAGTACAGAGATACCATTGTGGAAGTTTTTCCTCTCTTACCAACTTCCCTCAAGGCAACACAGTACACAACACCAAGGCCCCAGCCCTCCATATCAGAGCAGTCTTTCATTAATCTGAAATAAAGCATGAGAGAATCCAAATACAAGGCTGTCTACATTCCACAATGCCTCTTTGCCTTGTTCCAGATGGAGTAAAATGGTTGTCCTGACACCCACAAGACCAACATCCTTGGGCCTCAGGAACACAGTAGCCGACACCCAATAAAAGCCTTGCGCTCTCATGACAGGCTTGGCTGTGGAAGTGGGGAGGCTGACTAGTCTAGTGTGACACTTCAGCTCCTATGCCCTGACCACAGCGTAAACACATCAGGCCAGAGTGTTTAGAGCGAGACCACTAGAGTGCGACCCAAGTCCCTGGAATAGCTCTGCGTTATCCGCCCTCACGCTCCCAATCAGGAACTATTCAGGTGTGCTCGGTGCCCTGCGTTGCCAAATAGTAATTACAGTTGATTGTACAGTTGAGGCGCCTATCGGCACATTCATTTTCCAGGCGAGAGACTGTTTACCAGCTCACTGTAAACTCAGGGTAGGCTCCATTTAGCCAAATTACACAGCAATGCACTGGAAAAACAATCAGAGGCCTAACACTCCCAGACAGACATTTACTGATATATGGAAAGTAATGCCCGAAGAAGAGGGGGAACTAAAAGAGAGAGAGAGAGAGAGAGAGAGAAAGGGATGGGAGGAGAGAGATGTCTGAAAAGCCACGGTGGCAAAGTTCTTCTTCTGACCATTAAAGTATGGTGGTGTCTAGATTTAACTCCTTTTGGGGGCTGTTTTCCCTTCCTGAAATATCCGGCGCGAGATTTATTGAGTCTGCCGGCTCACGCTAGAGCAGGCGAGTCGGGGGGTTTATGATGTTGATGTTGGTGTGGGTGCTGGTGTGTGTGTGTGTGTGTGTGTGTGTGTGTGTGTGTGTGTGTGTGAAGGGAGACAAGGGAACGAACAGCGGGAGCTTGGGCACTGCGTACAGTCTCATCCCGGCCATGTTTGTTCGTCAAACAGTCCTACTCAGCTGAGCGTGAAAGGGACACACACACACACACACACTCAAACACAGCTGTGCTCACACACCCACACGACCATGTGGTTTCATGGGACAGAGAGGGGCAGTGAAATCCATCATTGCTCACCGCTGATCTCATGCTTTGCTCAACCCCACCAGATGAAATGAAAGTCCCTGTGGGGAAGGAGATTTGGCTTAGACCCGCAATGTGAGCCATAACGTCAGTCTGAGCCAATACACTTATGAGAGCAGGCCTTTTGAATGTGTGTGTGTGTGTGAGTGTGTGTCTGAGACTGTGTGTGTATGTACACATGCTTGAAGATGAGACCATATTTTAGGAAACTGAGGGAACAACGAGCCTCATGCAGCGATTATCTCTTAAATTTCTCCAGATGCACCAAACGTCAAATGTCCTTAACCATCTAAATCTGCTCTTACCCTGGTGTGCTGAATGATGAATCCCACTTGATCATAAATTGGAGGCACATGGCCGATTGTTTGTTATTGTTATTAGCATAGGTAACACCCCCTAAACACTATGAGGGTCGGTGCCGTGTGCAAACACTTTGGTGCCCACGAATTGGAGGGATACCACCAAAACATAGGCTGTAAGAAGAAGAACAAGAAGTAGAAGAAGAACTTCAGCAGTAGTGAAAGAGATGTTCTGTTAAATAAACTTAAAGAAAGTCAACGTGTGTGTACACCTGAATACATGATATTCATGCTTCCTTGCATTAGACTGTAAGGCAGCAAATGGATCTGGCCAGTGGGAAATCACAGATGGCCTTCTTCCTCTGGTAACTGCTCATTTGGTGGGGCCTAGGTGTTGGTTTATGGTGGCCCCAACAAACATTCCAGAGATGCACTGTCCCAATTGTTGATCTTCTCTCACGCCCTACTGAGACTCTTATCTCAAACCTATATGTCTCTCTCCATTTGTCTTTGTTAATGTGTGATCCTAACGAGAAACCACTGCTCATGGGGGTAATTATTAGACCAGATGCAGGACTAAAATGGGTACCTAGGGTAAGACAGTCAAAGAACTTGGAGCATTCTGTTCCCAGATCTCCCTCACAACCGTGTGAGTAGTCACTTCTAAGCAGCCAGCTATGTTCATGTTCTCTAAGTGTTTGGATGTTTTATGTGGTTCTTTAGACTTATATTATTCACTTTAGACTTGTTGGATTTGTAACTGTAGTAGTAACGTGTACCTGACGTAATGAATTGGTAATTCTGACCCACTATGACCTCTTCTGAAAATTATTCAGGTAACGGTGTTTCGGTAACGACTGACTAGGATTTAGTTGCAGACCAATAGCGGACAAAAACGTAAGACTTGAGGTTCCTGGCTAGAATCAACTGGGCTAGACATGCTACAGCTGAACTGTTAATGGTATAATATAGCGATAGGATTGCTGACCAGCCTCTGCACTGGATCGAATGGACATACAGAGATGGTACAAGCAGTCTGGCGGTCTGTCACTGAGCCAATTCAAGCTAACAAGCTGCAAAGCCCCTTTAACAGCACTGTAGGACCTCTGGGTTAGTCCAGAACTAGATGACAGGTTATGTCTGTGGAATTGTCAAACTGGATTCGGCCGGCCGTGGCATGATTCTTAAAATGACACTATTCGAATTGGAGAAGAAACTGGTTACTAAAAAGTAAGGGAGGAAATTCATACTACAGACGATAGGTGCATTGAGTTGGAGATCAGCCTACAACCCCGGTCGACATCTACAGTAAAAGCTAGGAGCTTAGACTGGGTTCCCAAAAGAGTGAAGTCAGACACAGAAAATGGAGTCAGATTAAGTATGGTCGTACTAAGAAAGGTGTTTTAATAAATGTTACTTTTTCAGCAAAGCAAAAAGAGAGACGAATCCACCCAAACCTTCCAAACGCCTATTCTCTCATTGGTCTAGGAAATCACCGTCCTACAAGACAAACAATTTATGGACTGTGAAAATTAGATGTTTTTTTCTTATCTTAGTAAGAGTGCTGTCGACCACTTTTTTTCTCCTACCTAAAGGCCCCGTCACACCATAACGTTCTGGTCAACGTTCTCTGAACTTTCTAATCGTTCAATTTCGAGCGTTCTAGGGCGAGGTGGACACATCTGGCGTGTGACTTAACGAAAGAATAGCGTAGGACTGACGCATGACTACTAGCGTGGGACTCACGCATGAGGAGCATGTAACAGCAAAATGTGACGTGTCACTGGTGCGCGACAAACGTGTGCTGACGTGTCTGCTACTAGCGCTGCTGCAAGTAAGAAGATGATAAATGCTGCTGAAAGTAAGAAGAATACAAAGCCTCTTTCACTAGCAATGTCTTCGGACGAAGATTTACTGTTATTATTACTGTGATTTACGAAATAACGGGCGTTATTCCTGGGGTTTTATGTTATTAAAATAAATGATTTAAATTTGACACTGAATTTGTGTTTCTGAATGTTTATTATCAGAAAACATCAACACATCCACACACATTGTCCATGTCACAAGAGTCTTCATATCATATCCATCTGCCATGGAACAGCACCAGCTATAACAGTGCTCAGCTATGTTCAAGTTCAGTACATCTACTTCATGCTGGGCTCAAGCAAGCATATATACCCTCCACTCCGCTTTTCGCTAGATTATGCAATGACCTTGCATGACATGATAGCATGGAATATGTAGATTTATAGTGCACAGAATAACGTTTGCAATAATGTAAGTTGCGTTTGTTGATCACGTATGGTTAATAACATATTAATTGTAGAAGGGACATGATAAAATCAAGATCTTCCCTTGGTGAAAAAACTTTCGCCGATATCTTTGTATGAGAGATGGGTTAGGTGCTCAAATTTCCCGGGATCAAAGAGGACGTTAGTAGGCATGTCCAAACTAAAAATCACGTCTCAGAATTGCTGCGCACATAAGTTATTTCGGGTGCATGAACTGTACTCAGTCTACCCTACCCAACGACTGACTATGATAGCCAAACGCGTGCAAAGTTAATAAAACGTTACACGAAAGTTCTCCAGCGTTTAAATTAAATGTTGAAGAACGCTGGTCTCCATGAGAACTTTTGTGCATGTTCAAAAATGTATTTTCGGACCAGCGTTCTCCGCCGATCACCGACGATTACTGACGATTACAGCGTTCACCAGCTTTCACACAACGCTTTTCTGGTGCTATACCAGCGACCATATACGATTACCAACGTTTCCTCTAACTTCATAGAACGTTGACAAGAACGTCATGGTGTGACGGGGCCTTAAGAGAAGAGCAAAAATAAGAAATTGGTGAAACCCAAAAAATGAATGGGTACTACCAAAATAAGAACAAATCAAGGATACAAACAAAAATGAGAGGAACTGTGTCAGTATATCCCTTCCTGCATGAGGCCCAATGTTTCACTACTGACTGCTAAACTATGAAGGCATCACTATTTAGCAGTACAATACTTTACGGCTAAACTATGAAGGTATCACTATTTAGCATTATAATACTTTACGATGCAGACTTTATATAGTAGTATATCGTGTGGGAATTGACGTTGCCCTTACACAATAATAGATTTGGTCATGGATTGGGATCTAATTATATATCATTTAAATGAAACCACAGCCCTGCATCAATCACTGTCCTCCACTGTAACCCTACTCAACACACATTTACGCTTCATAGGTATGTGCCTGTTTCTCCTCTCACTTTATGAAGTGTATCTCACTGTAGTTCAAAACAGACAGAGAGAGAAAGGTAATGCAGTACTTCTGATGGAGAATGTGCCTAATTATAAGGAAGCCCTATTAAATCAAATCTAACAAGTAAATGAATAGACGTCTGTATTTATAGTAATTATCTGATAATTTACTGTCAGACAGGGATGTGCATAGGTGTTGTTTAATCTTGACAGCATAAACGCTCGGGCCACAGCACTGTCCCTGCCTGGTGTGTGTTTCAGATAAGTTCTTGATGTGCTGTTGACCGCACTGGGAATAAAATCTCATTTCCTGATACCATTTGGTCTCCAATCAGCGCCTCTCCCATCATGTTTATTTACAGTCACTGTCTGTCTGCAATGCTTTCATCTCGCTCCGCCGTCAGCGTGAAGCCTCTGTTCTGTTTATTAGTGATGATCACTGGCCACCCATGCGCTGTCTATACGGCCTCAGAGGAACCAAACAGTAGTCGCACAGCAGACATCCCTTTGAAAGAAACCTTTCAATTAAACGACTAGGCATCATAAAACTTTCATGTGCGGGGCGGCTGTCTGTCTGTTTTAATGCACCCACATGGTTTTTCCATGCAGGGATACTCAAGATCATTGTGGCTAATGATGATGAATGTTTACATATAGAAAGTGATTGATCTATATTATAACGGCAGTCGGAGTGAAAGATCCCCACCCATATATCTGCGGTGTTCCAAAAACACCAGATACCCCTGACCCTCAGCTCCACCTTAAGTGACAGCTATGTTTAGAGAACTCATCACAAAGTGGCTAAAGATAGAAATCAGGGCAACTAGTAGTTTGCATGCAATTGATGGTCCAGACAGAGAGAAATTTTGAACGGTAGACACAAAAAATGGAAAGGGGAAGAAGAGAGAGAGAGATGGGGGGGGGGGGGGCATATGAAGAGAAATAGCAGGGGGGAGGGAGAGAGAGAGAAGGAGACTCTGTGTTTATTCCACTGTGCTGTTAACAGTCCTGAGATCATGCCAGGGAATCTTCCAGTCTCCCAGAACTAACCAGGAAGCCCTTGCCCACAGCTGGCTAGTGCTGGTGCATGCCCTCCCATAGAATGACATAATTGCATGCTACCCCTAAGCTAACGGAGCTCTTGTTGGATTTGTACTTAGCACTTCTTCAAGTGCCCATCGCATGCAGAGTTTTCAGAGGCCTAGTGGTTGGGGCGGCCCAGGGAAGAGCAGCTCTTTATGGGAAGAAGCCGTGTGAACCTGCCTGGCCTCCCTTCCCGCAAAACGAGGCAGCTCTCTGCCTTTGGCTGCCCCAGAGACAAAAGTAGCCACAGTCCTGCTCCGTGGTCGCACGCTAATCCCAAACCACCCCTGGCTAGGGATTAAACAGGTTGCCCACAAGTACTGTTTTTTCCCCTTCTTTCGGCTCTGTCTTTCTTTCTGAAACGGGTCCTCATTTGTGTGTCTCCGTAAAATACTGCCACTGATCCTGGAGCTGAAGCTTGAGGTTCTGTCTTGTGGCGGTCAGCGTTTGCTTTACCAATCCCAGTCTGTGTTCCTCCTTTCCTGCCACATCCTTCCCTGTGAGTTAGTGTGTGTGTGTGTGTGTGTGTGTGTGTGTGTGAGTGTGAGTGTGAGTGTGTGTGTGTGTGTATGTGTGTGTGTGTATATGATTGTGTGTGTGTGTGTGTGTGTGTGTGTGTGTGTGTGTGTGTGTGTATATGTGTGTGTGTGTGTGTGTCTGTGTATGGGTGTGAAATGTATTTGAGCATTCATCTGTTGCATATGTGAGTGATGAAGGCCAATTTATGGGATAAGCTGATGTGCCTTAGCAATTGCTGACATTTGGTGCAATTTATGGCCAAGGGTAGCAGCCACAACCCCATTGTCGCTACATTTGTCTCAGAACTTCCATTTTCCTGTCATTTATGTCCAGGAATGATATTTTTAACCCAGCCACTATGAGCTAGACTGGGGACACATGGACAGGGAGAGTCATGAGGGCTCTCGCCAGGTCCTGTAAACAGAACACAATGGCTAATGGCAACGGGGATGGCAGCTTCCAGGAAAGCAACCACATGAGACTGAGGATGGAGCAGAGAGGCAGAGAGGCATGCCAGTCTGAGCACAGAACCATGAACAGCAGAGACTACAAGAGGGAGAGAAAAAAGGAAGAAAAAGAATTGCAAAAGCAAAGGAATGAAAGTAAAATAGAAATATATACACAGAGAGAGAGAGAGATAATATACGCATGTTGAAGATTTGGGCAATCAGGCAAAATCACTAAACAAATTTGAAAGTTGTCACAGTAAATTGGCTGAGACGAATACAGCCTCAGTGACCACAGCCGTAGAGGAAGGCAGATGCAAAAAAACATTGTGACACAAACATTATGCCTCCCTTGCTCCCCCTCCATCTAACAAATACACACAAATGTAAAATAGTTTCACAGTAGAATGAGATTCTTTTGTATATGCATGAGAAACCTCTGAGTGCTCACCAGATGGTTTTAATGCGATCACAGAAGACTATCGTCTGCTCACCAGATACTTGAGTGTGCAGAAGATGTTCTATCGTGCTCTCGAGAAATTTGCCTCACCTGATCTCACTTTGATAGAATATGTTTCCTGCATAAAATGCACGTTTTCTAATGAATTTGGTCTGTGTTGATGTATTTTTATAGATTTCTCATTGCTTTAGGAGCACAGAGGTTTGGTGAAAATGAAACCATTCTTACTTGTTAGTTCAAGATAATCCCTGCTGAGTCTTACGATGCTGTTACTCCTAACACAGGTGCTGAGATGGAATGATTTTTCCACTCTCTATTGATTTCTGTGGTTTACAGCCAGCTAACTGAGGCTCAAAGCATAAACCATATGTCAGCCACAGAGACACATAAAATATATTTTAGAGTATTTACCTACATCACTGCTGCTGTCCACTACAGTCTGGCCAGCTGATAAGATAGAAAGATCACCCTTTCAACAGGCCATGGAAGATTGATGGATTTCATGGATTTCACTTTCATGCAGAATTACAACTACAGTGTCCCCCTTATTCCAGACCTTACAAATCACAAAGAAATGACAACATTGATCGGGGAGAGCAAGAGAGGACTCTGTAACAATCTAGGCTTAGTGGCATCACACTCTTGATTTTGATAGTGTGTACAGGCAAACAGAAGGAGACACTTACAGCTGAGAGAACATAGCTTTCAAAAACCTCTGGATTTAAAAAGTATGAATGTGTGGTTTTTGGCCTATATACCCAAAACCCATATACTTTTTAAAACAACGCACATAAACACATGAAGGAATCAATAAATGCCTTGTATTTCATTGTCTTTTTGTAGTTTGCATTTAATAGTGTTAGTATTGTTCTAACAATGTCCCTTGTGTATTTTGCCAGTCACTATCCTTTGTCTATTCACAGGTACAAGGAGAGAGATGGAGAAGAAGAGAACACCGCTCACATTTAGTCTGGCCAAAATAATCAGTGTGGTCTTCTTCTCTATTCCCTCTCCAGCTCATCCCCCTCTTTTCCTCCTATTCTTTCGCTCACAATTCAATGGAAGAATAAACAGCCTTGAACTGAACTGTATCAGACCTTTTCAGAAGAGCAGAGGCCTTTCTGTTCCCTTGCCCAGGGAGTTTAAACATCTCTCTCTCTCTCTCTCTCTCTCTCTCTCTCTCTCTCTCTTCCAACCTGGTTCCATCATCCCAGTGCTGTTGCCTGCCTGCCAGACCTTCCTCGGTAGGGGTCTGTCCCAGTGCTATTAGTTTGAAGGAACAGTTCACGTAACAAGCACATTTCTTCCAGTGAGGTTTGGGTCTCTTGCTTTATCAAAGCAACTAGTCACATTCCATCAAGTCATCACTTTAGTGCAGCTTCTCTTTCCCCGTCATTCCCTTCAATTGCATTTGCTGAAGGCAATCACAGCTAACCACACAACATATCAAATATTTTGCTGATTAATCCAAAGTATGTCATTTCAGTTGTATTTACCACTTCAGTTTTGCATTAAGATGCATGGTAAATTGATTCTGGATGGTTCACCATCTTTATGCTAGATGGTCGTGAGGTATACCTTTCAAATTGCTCTCAGGTAGTGATATTCGTGGCTTTGGATAGTAAGTACTTAGAAGTCGGGTGAGTTGGTTTGAAGTTCTGTGAAAAAGCCAGCCGAAGGTTCCCAAACCCTGGGAAAATAATTGTCTAGTAGTGGTCACTCTTGACTGGAGAGTATAAACACATAGACACATCCTCACACACAAACACTCACATAAACGCGCATACACAAATACACATACAGTTGTGCCGAAAATGAGAGGGCGAGAGAGAGAGAACAAAAGGAGAAAACCACTGCGGGCCTTTTAAGAAGCAGGGCCCTCGCATGGAACTGCAGCGAAGCCACAGGACTGGGTTCACAAGGTCAGGGCCCGGCACACACACCACGCTGCAAGGACGCGGCATGCCCGAGAACGTTCTAGATGACGGGCGGGCGGGCGGTGCTGCCCAGCAGATGTGCAGATGGAACAGCGCTCAACCAGTGAAGGAGCACCAGCCAAAACATCTCGGAGGAAATTGCTGTGTGGTTTCTAAAGCTCAACTCAACGTTCAGCTCAACTCAGGCGGCTCAACCCGAGTCGACGGCCTGTAACGTTGATTGCAGTTTAAACAGTGAGAGGGGGTAAAGGAAGCAGAGGTTCTGCACAGCGTGGGAGGGAGACTGTGCTCACTAGTTATTTGCACTCTGGACACTCTTTATCAAAGTCCGGGATGGAGTGCAGCTGGTCCAGAGTGAGTCATTAATGATGGAGGGGCCATAGTCTGTGATCTCGCATAAATGTACGTCTACTTTTAACTCTACCTGAACATCTGTTGGATATAATTCAGTGACAATTAATCAACAGTTACGAATATATCTGTTCATGTAGTGTTTATGATTTAAAGTAATTAACATATATGTCGGTTTGAAGATATAAAGCCACTGAATGGCTGAAGACAGGATATAGAAGATTGTTTTACGTAATATAGAAAGTTTACCATGTTTTTGGTTTTACTTTAACTTGAACTAATACAGCATTTAAGGCTCCCGTACACAAGGACACAAGTACAGGAATTAATCAACTAAATATGCTTATAAAGTTAAAAAGTAAAAGAAGTTCCATCGACTGCATTCAAAGTCAAGTTAAATGTGTCTTGTCAAATAAAATCTCTCTTGCAAGCAAGCCAAAACAAAACCATATCAGGCCAGGTTGGGTCTTGAAACAATAACAGTAATAGAGTATTATCATGACGTCAAGGAAGTGGTATGTAGCTAACAGTGGCTGGGACCACTTCAGTCAAGTCCTTCAAGTCAGACCTGAGCCACATGTGGCCACTGTCACATCTGACACACTCATCATGGCTCGACACTGAATCCACATCTATAGGCCTGATAAAATATGACAGCCCAAAATATAGGCCTTGCCATTTTTTTACAAGTTCCCTTTGTGAGTGGCTTTTGGTTTTTTCATGGTAAAATATGAGAAGCAGAGCCGCGAGTGGCAGGGCATACGCTGTCGCTGAGTTTTCTTACTAGGCTTCGCTCAGCCGAGCAGTGGGTACGGCTGGTTATGATGCGTAAAATGGCACTGGGCGTGAGGCCTGGGTGTAAACGGGCTAACCTCTGACCATGTCAGGGGTCAGGGAGTTGTCAGGGCCGCAGGAGTGTGCCAGGCTACGGCACGAACCGAAGCACTTGGCATGATGAGAAAGCCATGCTACAGATGAGAGAAAATAGGGGGAAAAAAACTGAATAAAAAACAGGCAGATCGTCTGAAACTGTACGAAGGGGAGAGGATAAGTAATGCAGCACTGGTTAGGGTGACAGCGGTGTGTCTGTGTGTTTGAGAGAGAAAGAGAGAGAGGGAGGGAGGCAGAGATAGACGGACAGATAGACACAGAAAGAGAGACAGAGATTTATGATTGGAAAAAAATAAGTGTTTTCTCCATATGTGGCTCGATTCACTGACGCAGGCGGCAAATTAAATCCTCCTCATGGATGTGTGTGTGTGTGTGTGTGTGTGTGTGTGTGTGTGTGTGTGTGTGTGTGTGTGTGTGTGTGTGTGAACGATCACTGGTACGTCCAACTATGACAGCTGTTGGACACATAACATTTTCACTGCATCATTACCGGAAAGACAAGTTCATAGTTTCATAGTAGGATTCATGACGTTTTCTTGAATCTAAAATGCAGAACAAAACTTGTGACAGATCTTGTGACAGATCATTAATGCAAGGTGTCAAGGAAATAAAAGAGATAATTTACCCAATGTGCTACAGAAACCTGAGTCATACCCTGTCCCTCCAGAAGCCACAGCAGCAGATTCTATCTTTTTTCCGTGTGGGATCAAGTTTGTTCTCCTCATAAAGTTTATCATCCTCAGCACTCCCAGGAGATATCTGCTAGTGGTCTCTCGGACGGCTGCTTTGTGTCTTGTCTCACACGTTCACTTCTCACTCCCCCAAAAGGAAGCATCCCAAAAGCTTATGGGCAGAGGCTTTAATGTGGCTAATGCACTCTCTGGCAGGCAGCAGGGAACATGACACACACACACAGGCATGCCAGACCTAGCATGCTGACAAATTGCTTGATTTCACTCTTCCTTTTAAATGGAATTCCATTTGTTGTATCTGTAAATCAGCATGTTGTCTGGTTTGATATCAGTCAATCTGTACCTTCTGGATTTCACACTAATGAAAGCAAGAAATTAGATGCATAACATGACTCTGTGAGTGCATTTCATGTTCTATAAAGCACATTAAATGAATTAGCAGTGGTGCTTCAGAAAACACTGTAGTCGTTTATGTTGTCTTGTGCACTGATAATTCTATTACATGAAATGCCCTGACAAACAGAACCTGTGTTTACGTTTTAACCAGATTCCATGAAACCGGGATGGAAGACAGTACTGTCCTCATCGCATACCTTCTCACAGGCCGCTGACTGAGCGAGGTCTTCTGGGGGGGGGGGGGGGAGGGTCAGCCATGATGGAAGATGTTATGAATGGTGAGTTTGTTTAGTTTCAAATATCAGCTGCCGCAGCTCGTCCTGTCCTGAGGGCTTGTGAGACCCACACAGGTTTACCCAAACACCTGCAGCCTTGCTCAGTCCTCCCAGAGCAGACCGACATCCACAAGGTGTCACTTTACTGTAAACACGGCGGTGAGGAGATACAGCCGTCTTCAGAGTAGCCGTGCTATTCCCAGGGCGACGACAGCTATTTTAGACCCCTTTTAGAGTGGAGACTAAATAAGTCCTGAATGTTACAGGGTATCAAAGGTCTCCTATATTTGGGAAGTACTGCGTGTCAGCTTTTGGCCACTAAAAAAAACCCTTATTTTTAACAAGTGGATATTTCAAGTAACACCTGTTTGAGTTAAGACCTTCATTTCTGTAGGCGCTACTGTGTCCTGGATCAGTGGTTGTCTGTGTGTATCGTGCGTAGAGAAAAGGTCACAACGCTGGGTATCCTCTCACCTGCCACTTTGTGGTGGTGGACTAAAGGGAACCTAAGTTCTGCTTCTGGGCTGAGAGCGTACACACCCAGTTGTGGATAATTATGAGTTTAAAATACTGAGATTATACCTTGTATACAATACATCATGCACTATTGCTTCTTATTCGGCTGAATCTGCACACACATGTATTATTTAAGGGGTGAGTTTATTTAGAAAAGGAAGCCTTGCCAAAGGACTACATTGACCAGCTCATAAAACTGGTTTATTCTTATTCAGCATTTCTTTTCTTCCTTGTCAGACATTTGAAAATGGTGCTCATGGGTCCCCTTTTGTCTGGCTGTGGTATGTGATTGTCACCATCTAGTGGTATTAGCTTTTAAAAGAAGAGGTTGCAATCTAGTCCATTTTGCAGTGTTTAACTGCTCTTAACTTCTGAGTATTATGTCTGTCATTCTGTCTGTCAAGTAAAAATGAAGAGTTGAAAGATATAGAACTCACAGTCATAAAACACGAATTTATATAAAATGGCTTATTCTTATGATGAATTCCCCTTTTCACTGAGTCACAAGAGAAAATGAATAACGGAAAATGGAACTGAACTGGCAGAAAAGAAATACATAAACACAGGGGTGATTTCACATTTCACAGAAAAGGGTAATGCTATTTTACACCACACAGTGGCAGCAGTGAGTCACATATGGGAGCTGTGTCACTTCTTGCCAAGCTGCCTTATGCCCCACTACAACAACTACATAACTAATGACTGCCCTAGTTGTAGCTGTAATTGACTTAGTGGATTAGGTATGCCTGAGCCATTAATTGGACGCAAACTAGGTCATAAATCGCAAACATCATTTAATAATAATGGCAATTCATTAGCTGGAGAGACCCGCACAATCTCTTTCATCAGCAGGGTGCCAGATACCACTGGGGCTTCAAAGCTGGTCTTACCAGGAAAAATAAATGGCATCAAGCTGGCTGTGTTTGAAAGCATCAGCCCCCAGAATTTCATCTACATGAGAATGTGAATATGAAGGCATAAACACGTTTCATCTGGTGGATGTGTGACATTACTGGGGGGATGGGGGGGGGGGGGGATGAGGGAGAAAGGTAAATAGCCGAGGAGGGGATGAGAGAGAGGTATAGACATGTGACAGACATACCCTGTAATGTGAATATTTTCTGTAAACTTCCTTGATGTTTGCCAGATTTAACAGCATATTCTACTCACTCTAATTCCTTGTTCTCAAAACCCTTTGGAGTCAGTTTCTCATTTGTTTCAAAAGACCTGGGTAATGAGCCATGGTTTAGTATGATACCACAATGGAATCAGATGATTGTCAAACAAAGAGCCATAAAACGTTGTAAAATTCTACACTCTATGTAATCTCCTGATTATTGGAATGCAAATGATCCTTCAAATGAGATACTGCAATTACCTGCTTTAAATGATCACATAATAATGATAATGTTGACCTTAAAATGGGAAAGTGAGTCATAATGTACTACGCTGGAGATCATGTTTTAAGCATCCTTGGGCAAGGTCACGGAGCATGCTGATGACATCACAGATTAATGGCGCTACAGATGTCTGAGAGCAACCTTTCTCCGTCTCTGACCTCACAGCTAAGACGGATGACTGTGGCCACCCAAGCTATAGGCTGCAGCATAAAACAGCGAAGTGAAGGATTCTCCCAAGGTTGATTCCGTGCCTACCACTACCACGCGGGTATGTGTCGGAAGCTAAGGGGGATCACATGATACCCCCGCAAGAGCACCGTCCGCCAGACACCGGCGCGCCCCTCCAACCCCTACTAATCTCACGCTCTCATGCCCGGGGAGACAACACACGGGAGCACGGCACGAGCCAGGGGCCGAAGCTTCTTGTGTCTGATAAATGTCACTTCTGTCTGCGTTTTTGTTCATAATAACCTCTCAGTGGAGAAGGGTTACTGTCCCCGGGGCCAAGCTTCACACAGACACAAGCAAGCAGTCTGAGCCAGGTGGCCAGAAAACTAAATATAAAACTCGCCGGGCAGCTATTGTTGACGGTGCTGGTCAGTGATAAAGTGCTTTCTCTGTGCTGATAAGCCCTGAGCGCCATCAGATAGCGTAGGTAAGCATCGTTGTGCAAAGCCTCAGAGATGTGCCTCTGTGAGAGGCTTTATCAGCGGACCCGCAGACCTAGGCAGTCAACAGGGTGAGTGCGCTTTCTTGTTATGCCTAACAACTGGAGGTTCAAAGATGCTGGTTAATTGTCCGTCAATTGAACCCATGTCTGTCTTGTCTGTCTGTTTAGACAGAGAGCAGTTGAGCCAGTACCAAGACATTCATTTTCAGGTGAGGGGGTGTGCAGAGAGGCTTTGACTTCACTTGCTTCACTCTTTTTTCTCTTTCCTCAGTGTCTTTTGTTCGTGCTCACCCTCGTGTGTCTGTCTTTTCCCTTCTTACCTCACCGCTGTCACAATGCTAAGGGAAGTCATTGACCACAGAAAAGGTCCCCTATTCACACAAAGAATTACTCTGCTTTCTTAAACCAAGAAAGGGATGAGCTCCCTCCACTCTGAAAATACTGATAAATGAATCACCTTGAGACAGAGGGAAAGGAGGAGAGAGAGAGAAAAAAAAAAGAGAAATCGATTTGTCTAAATTTTTATAGGCAAGCTTCACTCGTGCTCCCTGTCCAACTCAAAAAGTTGCCTGAGTCCCTGACTGCATTTTAAATGGCTCATCCATCCATTCTGAAGTGCCCTGAGGATAAGTAGCCTGTGATATAGTAAGAGTAAGCAAGAAATAGTGCCATTTGCGACAAGGTCTTATCAGAGCCAAAAAAAAGTAAGTAGGAATAAAGATGGAAGATTTCTACAGAGTGGTCCTCAAACCACATTGGATTATTACATGCATGATTCTCACAGGCCATGCATGACAAGTCCACTTATCCAGCACTAGCATCTCCTCTCTCTCTCTCTCTCTCTCTCTCTCTCTCTCTCTCTCGCTCTCTGAGCTTCACACATTCTTTTGGTAATCAAGAGGCACTGTGATGGTGCCTGGCCGCCGATGCCCTCCGTTGTGAGGAGGAGGGAAGAGGAGGGGAACTAATCCGACCTGAGTCTGGGAGCCCGTGGAGCGCTGGGCGCGGGGAAATCAATCAGATAGCCGTCCGCATGTCCCCATGTCCCCATGTCCCCATGTCCAAAGCCTCCACTAGGGTGGGACAGCTCACTAGTGCTGAGTCCTAACAGTCACATCAGATTGAGGTTTCTTATGTGGGTCGTGAGCATAATGATGGGCACAGTGGTGGACGTGGATCATTTGAAGCTTTAGGCAAATACACAATTTGCATACGTCCCTTATATCACGATCTGCTACTGCACTGCACTATAGATAAGCCTGTGACTGTGACTGTGAATAACTCTTTTAACAACATGGCAATAAGTTGCCCCAGAGGGCCTGTTCCTTAAGGCGTTCTCCAAAGATATTATGGGGGGATTTTATGGAACTTCTACATAGTGTTCTGTCTGTTTTACAGTGTATGAGCCAAAGCTTGCATTGGTTATTTCTCACAGGAGGGCATCATATTTCAGCAGCAGGATGAAGTAAAGGAGATGGTGGTAGAGAGAGAGGGGGGGGAGAAAGAGAGAGAGAGAGAGAGAGAGAGAGAGAGAGAGAGAGAGAGAGAGAGAGAGAGACGGGATGAGAGATAAAGAGGCAGAAAGAATAGTGTTTTCCCGAAATACAGGCATTTCACTTCAGCGGTCTTCCCTCTCATAAACGCTGTTGTCAGCCAGCAACGCTGGGGCAATTAATCTCAGCGAGTGAATGGAAAAAAATAGAAACAGCCCAGCACAAAAGCTATCAAGATGACACGACGAGGCAGTGCAATTTACCAGGTTTTCATAGCCGTCAAGGATGCGGACGCCAATGATAAACTTGTTGTTGCTCAGCAGAAACAGATTGCCACTGTGGGGGCTGTGTGTTGATATTTCCGTAATTGAGATTTCCAATTAACCAAGATGAGAGATACCCTGCATACATTATTCAAAATGGTTGGTGGTAATGTTCTGCGTCCAAGTAGAGAATTACTCTTTTTTGAAAAGTGGACTTCATTAAAAAAAAATGAAAAAAAAAGAGTAGATAGTTTCCTTGCAAACTCTGGTAACAGATAGAAATGTGAATTGTGAAAACTCTCTTTCGCTTTAGAGTTGAGCTTTAATTTCCTCTTAGCATTACCTGAGAATAACGATGACTATAAAGAAAGAAGAAAGACTACACATGGAGATCCATAGCACCAAGAAAACCAAGAGTTTAGAGGAAGAGCTAGCTAAAATACAGGCTAAATCAGGTCAATTGCTTGTAAGTAATACCCAACCAGCACTAACAGTCCAACAGCCTCAATTTATCTCTCTAGCCTCCAGCCTCCCAGAGATTAATCAGAGATCCTATAATAAGTCTGTTGTCACCATTAAAGTTACACTCTTGAGTTCCTGAAACAGTTTTAATTGCTTGACCTTAAAACTGTTTTTTTGCTGTAGTACTGGAAAAGCAAGATAGATGGTGGTGCATTACCTCAAAGACACATGCATACACTCACACCAGCATGCATGCATAAACACACACACACACCCCCTAACACTCACACACACACACACACACAAACACACACTCACACCAGCATGCATGCATAAACACAAACACACACACACACACACACACAAAGTACATTAACAGACAAACTTACAAACAGCATTCACAACTGGCGCTTAATAAACATTCAGGTTATAAAAAAGCACTAATGTGTATGGGGAACCCCAGCTTGAACTCGTGCAAATTTGTGGCAATGACAAGCCACATGTGAAAGCCAAGGCCCGAGTTGAATGAGCCCTCAATATAGAAGAAGAAATCTTACCAGCACTCACATACGCCAACTGAATGGCTTCCACTATTCAATGGGACAGACGTTGCTTGGACAGTAGGTATGCCCCTCTGTCGTCTCCTATAACATACAAATCTTTAGCGTTCTCACAGCACATAAAATATTTAAGCGCGGAGCCTCAGCCGATTAAGTCGAAGAAGAAAATGCAGTGCAGTCAACTCCAGCTTCTGCCAACACATAAGCACTTTGGGGACAAAACCTGGCCTGGGCCACAGACTGACCATCATATCACTAGCTGAAAAACTGACACACGATGGGGGCACCGACTTGGGGTGCAACTCTCCCACTCACTCACGGATTCAAGAGAAAGTGTTGCGCCCTCAGCGCAAGATTATTGCCTGAAGAGAGTTTGGAGAAGTGTTCAGGGTTAATGCATGACTAAGTACACCAGTTCTACCACTAGGTGGCAGCAGCGCGCTAGAAACTGTGGTTACGGTATCTAAGCTAGCTCCTGCAGGAAATAGATTAATTCAGTTCTCAGCAGGAGAGAGACATGTGTTGTGCTGTTGAACTGACGAATGTGTTTTGCATGTGTTACAGGTGAGCTGGTGTCAATTGTAAATATAAGTGTGTACTAAGTTAAATTAACATGTCATGTGGTGTAGAATGTTAACTTTGATGTGATGGTTGATTAAATAGAGGTGATCTGTATGTTAGCTAACTAGCATGTGTTCGACAGAAATTGGCCTAAGTGCTATTGCCCTCGTTGTTCGGTCACGTGACCACAGAGACGGTATTGGAAATGTATATGTATATGGTCCGTCATAGTTTGCAAAAACCAACGATAGGTCCCCCGATAGGTCCCTTTATCAAAGAAGCCGTGCAAAAATTCAAGCACCACCCCAACTCCGCAGTGAGTGGGAGGCACACCTCGCTTGGCACACCAGTGTTCAAAAACAAGCCATTTATTACAAGTGTACAGAGACTAAGTGGACACTGCACATGAACTGTGAATACTAGAGATAACAGCAGGAGACAAGCTAGCATTCAGCAGATATTTCCCTCTCAGGGGCCAAGCCCACAACTACCATTTCTGAGCAGACACGTGCAGAACTGACCCCCTCGCCTGAGGTAATAAATCCCCCTGCATATCAGGATCTCTCATGGAGAGCTGTGTGTCAGCGCTATCAGCTCAGTGAACCACACCTGCCTCTCCCACCTGGGGGCTACAAGGATTAAAGGTAGAACTTCCCATCTGACACCAGCCTTGGATTAGGGCGAATAGGGGGGAAAGCGTTTCAGTTTTGGCCACTGACATGTAAGCGCATCCACGGCCAATGAGGCATCCCTGTCCCGTACTGAAAACCATAGAGGACAATGGGTCAATTATTTTGGCCAAATGGTCTTCTTCCACCTGTCCTAAACGATGCCATATAATCTGTACTACTTGTGGGTGCAACTGCCCTCTCCTGGGCTCGGCCCTCCGCATGATGGCATGTCTACTCCGTAATTCATCCTTGCTGGAGTATACATTGCTCTGATGAGAGTGGGTCCACAAAAGAACATATTTTATGACCCTAATCTTTGAAGTAGAGATTTTGAATAGAGAAATAGAGATTTAGTGAGATGTGTAGATATATATATATACAGTATATATATGCCACTGTTGCTGCGATATGATGATAACATGCAATCCGACAATAAGCTTTCAAAAGTGTGACAGAGCTAGCTTGACAGCAAGGAGCTCTAGTACATTTACGTAGGTGCTGAGCTTTCTGTTCCTCATACCATCGGCCACTTGCCGTCCTCCCCCAAGACACGGTAGGTACCCCAGCCCTGCATGGATGTGTCTGTGGTTACCACATTGGGAGTTGAGGCATCGGGTTTGAATCTATAATCATTCCTCTGCAGATGAATAATCATGAGAGCAGCATGTTGTCTTGCTTGGACCCTTGAATTCACGAGAATGAGCCAGTCTACATTTCATGAATGTCCTTGGAGCCAACGAAATGCCGAATTATAGAACGAGATCTCATCTTGAACGCAAACCTCAGAAAACGCCTGTGTCTAGGCGTTATCAGAATATGGAAGTCTTTTAGGTCCAATTTCACAAACCAGTTGCCTTGACTTCCTCCAGTATTCTTTTTGTTGTTAGCATGTGGAACTTGTAGGTGCACAGCACACAACTGCCTTAGATCTGATCCATTAATGGACTGAGCCCGCCGCCTTTTTTGTGAACAAGAAAGTAGTAGCTGTAATGACCACAGATTGCTTCTCTCTTTGGTATTACTCTGATAGCCCACATATTTAACAAAGAAGCTACCTCCTGACTTAGGACGCGTGCCTTCTGGTCAGACAATCCCATAGCTGAGTCAATGATACCTCTGAAATTTGGCAGACGCCACGCAAACTGCAGAGCATGACCCCTCTCTGTTGTTTTTAGGACCCTGGTTGACCCTTTAGTTACTATGCACCAAGTGTTGAACAAGGGAGGCCTCATTTATTCTAAAAACAGGGAGTCCATTGATTTGTTTGACAGTCTGGGATATATTTACACTCTGTACTAGTAAAGGGAGTGCTTGTGTGTGACAACTGTGTTGTGGCAGAGAGCTGTCCAGTGTCATGACAGAGAGTGAGGTGCAGTGTGTACTTGACTGGAGGTTGTGTCCCCAAAAAGGCCATTCGGGGACAGTGGGAATCCTGAATCTGTGTCAGTCAGCCACAGATGACGTTCCAATATGACCAGGTCAGCCATCGCTCTGCCAGTAGTCTGGGCTGCACGGACGGATCCAAGTGTCACCCAAGCTGCACCAAGTGTGGCTCGTCTACTTCATACTTCACTTCACTCAGTAGTGGCACTGGCTCTCTGCTGTCATTCAGTAGTGGCACTGGCTCTCTGCTGTCTTGAGTGCACACAGGTGGGGTGTTTATCATCTGTTATTTTCTGGGGATAATGGTCTCTAAGGTCGTATCATCTTCAGGTTTGTCCTTGATGGACTTCACAGTGTATAGTGGCTCTCTGATCTCTTAGTGTTTTACCTGAAAGGGTATTGCAGTGAGTGCAGCCTGCCTCCGGCGAGAGAGCCTACTCAGCATTGTCCATCCCTAGGCACTCTAAGCACTAGGCATGAGTGTTGGATTTAATGGCACAGTTTATCCGGCAAATTTTGAAAGCCAGGGCTGTGAAAATAACCCACAGTATGGTTAAAAAAGGTAATATGCCTGCTACTACCCAAACTCAGAAATGGAAGGGTGGTGTACAGTTTAGGTAGCGAGACAGAAGAATATTAAACAGCTCACCTAATACACACAGTCAGGTGTTCAGTTGCACTGAAGGAAGGAACAGGACGCATGCATACACGACACAAGGATTTTAGCCGTGGAGCAGGATGATGATGTGCATGTGCCATACATAACAAAAAAAGTGCCATACTCTAAGTCATGTTAGCTATAAAGACAGGTTGGCTTTAAACAGTCTGAGGTTTTTGAAGTTGTCTTTGCCCTAGTTATTTGTGATGGCACTGCGTCACCAATTAATGTTCTGTCACTACACATGAGTATGTGCTCTGACTGCCATGCCATTGAGCCTGGCTGTTTGGCGTTGCAGTCAGAGTGCAGGTTTGGTACCCTGTAGACCTGGGTTCAAGGCCAGGTGGGTGTGACTTCTCTCTCCCTTTGCTACAGTGCATATTCAGAGGTATCCACTCCTTTGATATATTCATTATGCATGTGGCACAAAAAACCTGACTCTGTTTGACCAAATTGCCATGATCTCTCATGATATTCCCCAGTGACCTTCAAAACTGTCACTGTAAGGTATGATGCATGTTACTGTTCTGTCTATACAAATGTGGATCTAATTAGACCAAAAGGTTATGTGACCGTGCACTGACACATGTGGAAACAGGACTATGGTATGCCATTTCATTTTCTGTGCAAACCCTGTTAAACCTCTGTTGAAACTCTATTGACAAATTTGCATCAAATCCACACAGTATCTTATCATTTCAGGAAGACTTAGTCCATTAGTGTATGTAGGTTAAGTAGTATATTGGTTTGACGCACAATATGGAACCCATTACAATAGGCTGCGCTGATTAGGGAGAATTTCAGGCAAATTAGAAATGAGAATTCAGAAAATACAATCAGCGACCTAGAGTATTTATTAAACATATGCTGTGAAAGAGCCTCTTGGTCCATGATATGATCATGGCATAAACAGCATGAGGATCCTTATCTCAAGTGAATTTACATTCATCTGTTTCAAGCAGCTGATTACTGAAAGGCCCTCAGACATCATTGCCTCATGTATGGGCTCCCTGGTCAGCATTCAAACAGTAAATGTTTACAGCGCACGAGAACTGAAATCAAAATTAGGACTCTGTCTCAAACCTAAGATGTTTTTATCCATGTGATCTAATCATGGTTACAATCCATATTCATTGTGTTGTGGTTATTTATTTCTGCCTCCTTTCATCAGCAGTTGAGATTTGTGTGCCTGTCAACTGAACAACGAGACAGAAATACGGTAAACAAGGCCAAAGCACACAACTCACAAACACTAATGCCTACATAATGCAAAGACATTTCATCCACTCACACAGCAAATCCTGTCTGAAATATTCATATATCTCCAACTGGCATTGCGCATGTTGTTTTAATAACCTTTCAAATGGTCAATATTAGTATAGACATTAAAGTTTAATTGGCAGGAGCTTGAAGCATGTCAACAGCACAGCACAGCATGAGGTAGCATTGAATATGCCGTGTCACTCATAGACAACACCTCCAGAAAAACTTCTCTTATCTTCTGTTCGGTGTTCTTGAGCCTTGAACTCAAAATCTCAAGGAGGTTTCATTGTGTGGAATCGTGTGATTTGGATGCTCAAAAAGGACCTAGCATGTCTAGCATGCATGTCTATGCAGTCCACTGAGTAAATGGAAAAAAACATATATTTGTCTGAAGGTGGTTTCTAAAAGAGTTTTTGCTTAGTATCAAGGCTGTTCTTGTTGTTGACACATCCGTGATGAATTGAAAAACATAAATTGGTAGTGTTTAGACAAAGAGAAGTGTCCTCTCAATCCCTCCCTCCCATTTTCTTTCTCTCTCTCTCTCTCTCTCTCTCTCTGTGGCTCAACAAAGAAAGAGGGACATGGAGATGTAATTGCATGAGCTAACTCACCTGCTATGTGAGCAGATGCCATTAGCCAGCATCTCAACTCTGAATACAACTTTGAGTGAGGGCTACTTTTAATAAGGCAGGCTGCCTTTATATTCCAAAAGTATGTTGTGATGAACTTATGTGTATGATGTCTGATGATTTCCCTTTGCCACACAGTCTGTCACACTGTCATTTTGTTCTGCGTCCTTTTATAAATTGGGTGTAATAGAGTGTAAAATGCAGTAATTAGCGAGTCCTCACAGTGAACCCAGATTCTCTCGCTCTACTCTATCTTTTGGCAGCTCTAATCACAAGAGGCTCCTCTCCTACATATTCTGCCACACAGTTCTTCAGCACCTTGGTCGGCAACTGAAACCTCATCAATCAGTAGTTCATCTCAATCTACCCACTTACACCATTTGTTTGTGATATCCTCCATCTGGTCATTAGCTAACACGTGAATAGTCTACATTCACGTTAATAATTGTCCTTGTATTGTTCCATACCTGTTGGCTATCTGGAGCACAGACTGCTGTTGCTGCCACTATGGTGTATCAGGATGCTTTGCCCTTTTTGCGTTCCCTCACCAGACCGTCTGGGAGTATGGGGACTCGCAAACAGATGGTGCCAATAGTAGTGCTACTCTGCAGGTCGCTATTTGCATTCTAAATCGTCCCCAAATGGAAGGAACTTCAATTTGCACATAATCATCCATATTTGTAGCTCGTGTGTGTGTGTGTGTGTGTCCAGTTTATATTAGTCCAGCTGTGAATTTTGGTCTGCTCCCCACTGCTGGTGGACCACTGCTGGCCTGCTGATGATGGACCATCATCATCTTTAGTTTAACTGGGCGTGGATGTTAAGAAAATAACATCAAATGGTAGCAACCCCCGGAGTTTCAAAATCACATCCTTCTATTTCAAACATCTGAACACTAAACAGAAGAAGTTCTATTCAGTATACAGAAGAAGTTCATGTTACTAGAAGGTGAAAAATGGCTTTCAAGGTGAAAAATGACTTGGTTAATTAAAGAATCCCATTACGTACTGCTAAAATCTATAAAGAATGTTAAGGGTTGGTGAAAATGAATGAAGGAGTATGAATGAATAAAGAAGCAAGTGGCAAACCGGTGGGCCATTTGTCTGTACCTCACCAGTGGACCACCTGGTAACTGATGAGCAAAAGGCCAGTGGACCACCATCTCTGCCCCAGTGGTCCTCTGGCATTTATCTATCTGTGTGTGTGTGTGTGTGTTTAGGCGCTTTTCCACTGCAGGAACTCGCAGGCCGCTTAGGGGGGCAGCGCCTTTGTGTGTGTTTTGACAGCAGGAACTCTGTAGGAGCAGGAACTCTCTTTCAGGGCCATTTGAGGGGGTTAAATAAGTGCCTACTCGGGGGTAGGGACTGTGCTCGGGGGTAGGGACTGTGCAGCCCTGAAACTGCTGGGTGGCGTTGCAGTGATGGTTGACGCTGGAAGTGGAAGACAAGAACAAGCGCGGTGCGCGGTGAACACAGCGAAATAAATTAAAGCGTACAGAGTTAGCTTGTCGAGGTTACAGTCACTGAACTAAGCTAAACATCAGCTGCAATATAGGCTTTAATTAATCATAGTGGTGCTGGTATATTCATTACCGTATTTTCCGGACTATAAGCCGCTACTTTTTTCCCACGCTTTGAACCTCGCGGCTTAAACAACGATGCGGCTAATTTATGGATTATGATACCTGTGACTGTATACGGTGGCTTTGTGTTTACGGTGGCTTTGTGGAGCTAGGATGCTAGCATGGATGCAGCCGCATGGATGCTTAGCTCCACGCGATTTCTCAGTATCTCTCAATAACTTAACTAATGTCAAAATAACCACAGTCTACCAGCGTAGACAGAACACAACTCAAAACACTTTAGAAAATAAAATAAAAGTTTACAACAATACAAATCCAGTCTTCAAGTTCTTTAGCTCACTGGTTTCAAACTAGCGTCTGTCTTCAATCTAACCTTCTAGCTTCTGATTGACTCTTGCGACTGTGCGCTCTTAAAGCAACAGTGCACTTATCTAACTGGCAAAACTAACTATTGTATTAGTTTTGATATTCATTTTAGCCTGTGTAAAGTTAATTTGTTTCAATGTTGCGGTAGGCACCTGCGGCTTATAGACATGTGCGGCTTATTTATGTTAAAAATAATTATTTTTAAAAAATTCAGTGCGTGAGGCTTATATTCAGGTGCGCTCAATAGTCCGGAAATTACGGTAATTAATTTATATTCATCAAGTAATTACAATTGCCATGAAGCCATTTTATTGAGTGTTATAGCAAAATTCAGCTGTTGACTCTGCCTTGAGGTAATCCTAACGTTATCTAGAAAATGTCTGGTTGAATGGTCTAATGTTGGGGCTGCCGCGGTGCTCAGATCAGACAGCAAAATATTAGCCTACCTCACGTGTATGTCAGAGTTCCTGCACAGCAATGGAAACAGAAAGAGACAGAGACAAACATAGACATAGAGAGAAGTGGTGTTTTCCTATAAAAGCATGTTCATATTTGTATGGTCTTGTGAAAATAGTTCAACATTTGCTCATAATCCCTCTTTTGTTTTTGCAGTTTACTGTATATACGGCTTGTTCTCTACGTCCTGAATGTGCTTTATTGTACTTGTTGAATACAATCTTAAACACATAAACTCAGTCCAGCAGACTGGCAAAGGGCACTGGTCTGTGAGACGACGTGTTTGCTGAGAGACAGTCTTTCCATTCTCCCATTTGTTACAGCAGAGCACGAGCTGAGCTCTTGGACAGTTCTGAATATTTCCTCGGAGAAGACCTCTCCAGACAGAGATGTTGCCGTCAGCAGTTTCAGCTTCCCGCTAAGAGGTATCAATCACACAAAAAAGGGGAGGGCAGCCATTTATCATAACCACACTTAAGTGTGATACTGGCTATTCTCCTGAGGGCCAAAGGGGTGCCATCATTCCTCTGCAGTCTGATTTACGTTCCGCCACAGACACAGATATGCACCATAAGTGTGTCTCATCTCTGTCTTCTCCTCAGCTCTGTCCCTGTGTCCTTTTTCTGTGGAGGCCCCGAAAAATAAACTGAAAAGAAACAAACAAGCAAACAAAAATGCTTGAGCGACAAAACCTCGGTAAAGTTCCATAAAAATCTAAGGCGGCATAATTTGTCCTCTGGATGGCTCCTCCTGGCTGCCTTTCTGGAAGAACAGCAAAACATAAACAGGAGGCATTAAAAAGGTCTGCTCATGCCCAAAAGGGAGTATTACACCGTGAATCAGTTTATTAACAGCGGCTGTTGGTCCGGTGTCTGAGCTGGCGAATTTATTCATTCATAAAGATGTGTTTACAGCATTTATCTTGCTGCACTCTTGCCAGCCTCTAAAATGTAACTGGACCACCGAAGATGAAGAGGTTATGAGGGGAAGCAAAGGCCCTTTGTGAGCCACCGTGGCCGTGTTTTATGTTAATACCTTTTTGTGGTCTTGGGGAATGTCATATTCAAAGGATATTAAAAAAGAAAAAAACATGAAAACAGCATTATTGTTGAGCAAAGTCTAGTAAAATGAAACCAGTAATGCTTTCCATTATGATTCCTTTAACATATATTAACTAAACCATTAACAAACACAAACTCTGTTCATTTAAGCACTAACAAACCAGAAGTAATACTGGATGCTAGAATGTCTGTCATACAACTTAAACTTGAACACTTAAAACTTGAAACTGTGACCATACTTAAATTAAAAATGTGATTGCTGTGTTAGCCAAACTCAACCCTTTATATATTTTTTTTATCCATCCATGCTGTTTTCAATCCATGTCAAATCAGAGGATGTGTCCATCGTGCTAAATGACAGTACTGAAATTGTTCTAATATTAAAGATAATTTCAGTTGCAGAGACAAGAATATCAGTTGAAGACACACTCTGACAAGGCTTTTTTTTTTGGCTCAGTGGCATTGAGATGGTATTTTGCTGAGGTTTGATTACTGAATGGCCCTTGTGTCCCTGTATTCATTGAAAATTGTGCTGAAAATCTTGGGGGGATTGAAGGTCTTTCAGCACAATCCTACTTCTAAATTTTTTCTTCCACCTCTGAAATGTCCTTCAAACCACATGTCTATGAAACCTGGATGGATCGATGTTGAATTCTTCTTTCCTCTTCTTCTTTCTTTCTTTCCTCTCTTCTGATATCGACCGAATGCAATTACCAAATTAGGAACATCGCCAGCATCTGGTACCAATGCCATTGCTGAAATCCTCTGCCATCCTCCGTCTTCACCACAGCAAATATTCCCTCACTTGAGTCTAGGGAGCCAGCCAGCCCCACGGCAGTAATGATCATGAGGAATTCAAGTCAAGATAAATGAATAAAGAAATAGGACGATGTTGATAATGACTAAAGCAGAAGCTAAGATGAGAGAAACTGTCAACAGCGCTAATGCCTGAGACCAGACTCAGCTCTCTGTTAAGGCTTCTTCCAAAAGCAATATTCACTTGGACAATCATACTATGTTCCTCAGATGGCCTTGCACCATCCAGTTTTAGAGATTAATATTCATGTTTCACATCCAGTTCTACAATCCATATGGAAAAAAGTGTTATGACATAAACTTGGTGATTTAGGCATGAACCTTCAGGCATGACTTTTTTCTTCAGCTCACAGGCGCCTTTCTACTAATGCTGATATGACGGAAGAGTCACCATAACAGCTGTGCAGTTTCAGCTTGTGTGGCATCCTAGATGAACCCCTTCCCCTCCCCCTGCGCCTTCGGCAACACAAAAATGTGTGTCTATTTCCCAGCCCAGTCCAGCCAACAAAGAAAGCATCGTTCTACACTAACTGTCATTTTTATGAAGACATTTGGAACAACACAAATAAATAATCATAACATTTAAAACTACAGAAATATAAAATATATACATCATAAATACCAAAAAGAAGTAACAAAGACAAATAGAACACGTTTTAGTCTATAAATACAAATAAAGAGAACTTAATTATTACAATCAAATGATCAATGTCTGAGAAACATTAGTACTGTTCAAAGTTAGAGGTGTGCTATTTGATAGATTCCCCCGCTCCCCCTACCTCGGGCTTCCAGTGGGGAGACCTGAGATCAGCTTACCCCCAATCCCCTACCCATCTCAGACTTCAGAATGGTTGACCTTCCTAGGCAGTAGCCTGCCTAGCTCACAAATTGGAATCAGGGCACCCAGTCTGCCAAAGTTAATTGACCCACACAGTGACATGACTGATCCCTGATGTGACTTGCAAATGAGCGAAAACTTATAGCGCAAAATGTCACCATTCCGGATATTTTTGTGGGGGCGCCCCGTGCCTTCCCCATGTCACCCTGAGCTTGAACAGTCACTGCCTTGCAGGTGCACCAGTTTGCAGATTTAAAGAACAGGCCTATATAGTACATGTCTAAAGGAGAAGTGAACGGGATGGTAATTCAATTCATGACCTCAGCTAACACTCTATGGCAAGATTTCACGAAATATTGGGCTAATACCGTTCCGAGGTTTATAGAGTTTATGCCACAGAATTGGCAGTACATAATAAATATTCTCTTATGCAGGCTTTCACTGATAATTTATGGCACAGATGTTTTGCAAGTGGTCATGAAATCACTCACCCTACCATAACCACTGACAAATTAAAGTGGTGACATATTATAATAACAACACAAAACTATCGTTATAATATTTAGTTAAACTCCCTCTATATACATCACAGCCAGTTATCAATACAGTAAAAGCACTTAAATAAAAACATGTGTCCTCTCTTACTGTACTAGACTTCACTGCCAGCTACAAAAACATCCTGTGATGACCACTCTGTGTTAGTCAATCATGGCAGCTTACACGTTAGTGAGGACTGCAAAAGGAGACAAGGAGATAAGGGATGAGACTGAGAGAGGAAGTGGAACAGTAATGGTACACTACCTCTGCTGCTAGAAATCCTAATTATCACAACAGTATAAGAGGAAAACATACCTGGCTTTGGTGGCATAGTTGAAAATCATGGCGTTAGGTGTTTGTCTTGGTGCCTAGCAACAACGGAAAACACAACACAGCACAGCACATGGCCTGCCAAACCTTTTTTAAATTAGATTCAGAGCAGTGTGTTCTGGTGTTATTCCAGTCAAATGCAACACTAGACCATGAGAGCTCAATTGAAAGCATACCAGAGAAACAAGAAAACCTTCAGTGCCAATATTGCCTATCTCTGAGGAGAAAAAAAAAATCTTGTCTAATCCTAGTTTCACAGACTTTTTTTCACTAAATGTGCTTTACTCTACTAGCATTTGCAGCCTAAGTATAGTATTGTAATTAAAAGTCGGATCATTTCATGCAATTTTCATTAATCAAATTCATAATATGCTGTTGAATTCCAATGAATGTAATAGTGTATAGGGCTGTTGTCTGTCCTATTTGGACTGTGCTGTGTGTATGCTAAGCCAATATGTAGTGATCTTACTTTTACCTGTTCAGTTAGGCCATTTAATATTGTATTTCTTTGATCCAGAATATCTTGATATCTCAGTAAATATTTTACCACGTCATGATAAAACTAATGGCAAAGAGCCCTCTCAGCGTGACTGCCTCAAGGGTTTCTTACTAATGTTTATGCTGCTGATTTCACTGGTGGACATACTGTACGTGATGAACACATGTGAAAATTGAGAGCATTAGTATCCTGACAGAAGTCAAGTCTAATCATTTGTTATCCTTACAGAATGATTGAGTGATGTTTGGGTCTTTGTGGTATTTAACAACTTCTAAATCAATTCAGCAGATGCCACGTTTCATGCCAACATCATATCCTGTTTCTCATGTTACCCTGGAGATCTGAATGATGAAAGGGGACAGGTGTGTTATTTGAAATATCAAAAGTATGAATATGCCTAACTGATACCTGCTTGGCAAAAATACTTCAGTCGAATGTCAAACAAACAGATTAAGTTCTTAGCTGGTCTTTCGGGGATTTTCTGCATATTGTTCAGTTGAGGAAAAAACAATGACTTGACGATAATAAGGCAGAAGATGGTAACACAAACAACGTATCTGATGCAAATCTGTTACTTTTTTTGCTTTGGGGGCTGACTGCCGAAATCTGGAAGCACAGATTTCATGTTTGAAGTGCTAGTTGGCCTTTGATGATAGCTTCCACTGGCCATCTCATTTCAGAATTCTACCGCCGCCCCCCCCCCCCCCCCCCCCCCCACCACCACCACCACCACCCAACTCCTCCACTCCATTCAAAGAGTCAGAAGATTAAAAATACTCAACTTGTTATGAATCCTTTTATGTCGATATGGGCATATTGATTCCATTTCTCTTTCCCCATAAGAAATCCAATTATGGTGTGGCATCAGAAGTAGCTCAGAGAGAAGGAAGCTTATGTCTCTAAATGGCTGCTGCGGGTCATGACACCTGCACAGAGCAGTCGTCCACAAGGGCCGTTAAACACTGTGTGCCGACTGTGATTAAAATACTGTTTGTGAACAAAAACTCCATAGATTACAGGAGGATTGTAAGAGACACCTCTCCATAAACAGGCCTACACACTGGCTTTAAAAACTTTATGGAAGTGCTGGTAAAAGGTGTGATGATTAAATAGAATGAAAAAGGATACAGAAGTTTTCATGGTCCTGCTGAACTGAATCTTAATTCTTCAGACAAGGAAAAGCACAGGGAAATTATGGTATTCTCTAAAAGAGTGACTGACCCAGTGTGTGTGTGTGTGTCGATGATAACAACGGCGGAAACACAACAAAGGGAAAAAAAAACATAATGATCCATCTGTGATATTTCTAACTGAAATCAATCCAAGAAACGAAATCTTTCATAGGAACCCCCAGCTGTGGAGCGAGGGAAATTACACCAAGAGAGATTTCATGGATCTCAACCCTGACATACTGCCAATTCTTTTCATGTCAAGGCAATAGATTTGGTGCTGGTGATGATTGATTCCTTTAGTCATAAATTGAATTACATGAGCGGCTGATCCTTGCGGACCCAATGACATTTTGATATGATTGCAGCAGGGTTGACAGTAACCACCTCCAAGCTGAATTACAGCAGTGGCCACCATCGATCAATGCAGCATACCTCCATGCACATGGCATGGATAACAATGCAGTGTTGCTCTTATCAACCGTCTGGGTTTTATGATGTCTGCGTTATCTCGGCAGGGTCTGACAGAGGAGTGTGAATCTCAGGTAGACCTGAAAACCTGTAGCCTTGTCCTTTGGCGAGATAGCTACAGCTCGTCAATAATTCCTCACACAAGATTGAGTCAGGCTGTAACTTTGTCTCTGGAGGAAAAAATAGCCTTTGCTAAACACCGCTCCTGAATTACGGAGATGTCCTTATCAAAAGTGACGGTTCCTGCCAACAAGTCACTATTGTCATTATTCTCTTGGAAGTTTTACGGTTGGATTTGTAGCCATGTGTGGAGAGCTAAGTCAACAATTTATGAAGTGCTTCACATAAGGGACTAGAGGAGCCTCATGAAGGACAGCTAGAAATGATTGATTTATTATTATTTTTAAGTTTGTTGTTCTGCTGTTCTGCAGGTTTTAAGACCAGCCAAAAAAAAAAGACACCCACCCACCCACTGAGGAGCTTTTTCAGAGTCCATCATCTTTCCTCTTTATTGATTGGATTTGTCACCAGTCAGTGATAAGCTTCATCTTGCAGCAGTGAACTGCCGATCACGCCAACAGTTATTATCGGAAGGAGGTGTATTGATGCTTGTCAGTACACACGCAACTCTCATCAATAACAAAGATAGAGAGCGAGGGGGAGGTGAAAAACACAATGCAACTGTTTACCCTTTTAGCTGCACCTGTCAACTTGTCAGTGGAGCTGCTCTCTAGTCCACCCCCTCATCTCACCTTAATCAAACTCCTGTGTGCCCGTTTAACCTGCCTCATAGACTACACACCACAGGCATGCCGCCTGACTGCATAAATATTAATGTCCGTGTTAGTGTTTAGTGTGTGTTTATTGTTCCTTTTTTTTGTCTTAAAGCGACAAGCTCATCAAGTCGATCTCGGGTTGGCGGACGACTCCCCTCTCCCGGCGTTATTCTGGCGGTGGCCGCTGCGCCTCCTCACCGTGGTCCGGCACTGATCTGGCCGTCGGGGAGTGATGGGTCTAATTGCTAATAACGCCTAACCTTTCCCCAGCCTTGCAGGGCATTCATCAGAGGAGGGGCGTCTGAGGAAGGGGGGGGGGGGGGGGGTTGGATGGGTGGTAGCAGGGGTCTAATGAAGTGGTTCAGCAGGCTTTTTTGCTGGGGAGAGAGATGGAGAGGGCGAGGTGAGAGGAATGAGGAGGAGAGAAAGAAAAGTGTGTGGGTGGAGGCATTTAGTGAATCCAACAAGAGATGAAGCATCCATCTCCAGTATGTGCCTGCTCTGTTAAAAGGAAGCGTCTTCATTAAAGAGAGACGGAAAGTACGGGTAGGATTGAAGGTCTCTGTGTACGACATGCCATAGGCTTAGGTGTCTGTGGGCAGCAGGGACTCGGAAGACCGGGAGTGTGTGAGAGAGAGACAAAGAATGACAGAGCAAAAGAAAGATGGAGATGGAGGTCAGTGTGTGCTTTGGTGCAGGCTCTTCCAGGGACATGTGTCAGTGTGAATCACATGCTGATACACTATGCACAGTATTGGTTTGTGCATGGCAGAAGCTCTTTTGTCCGTGAGGCTTTTGTCCTGGCGCTTCTCAACCTTGAGTTGCTGCCACACAATAGCAGGAACGGCTACTTTACGTGCAAGGGCCAATACACAGAGGTCTAGCTGTGGGTAATGCATTTACAAGCATCCTTCACAACACCCACAGCCATCCACACATACTATACACAACGGCAGCCACATTCACATGCACACGCACACGCACACACACACACAGTGATTTCTAACTTGCTTATATGCACATGCATGTAGCCACACACACACACACACACACTTGATTGCACTTCTTCTGTGTTTCTTACCATCTCATTTTAACCTTGGGCATTATTAAAACCTTGAGAAGACACCCACGCACATGCAAGTCACCAGGGGCCTGATTAGGCTAATGCCAAACTCCCTGCATCATATACAACATGTTCATTTAGCCAATTAGCGCTGCACCATTTCAGGAATCTTGTCTTCTGATGAGATGACGGCAGAGACAGGCTTTGTTGATTAGATGAGCGGTGCCCAGTCATAATGAGAGGGTAAAGGTAAGGGAAAGGTTATGCTGAAATGAAGTACAGAAGAAGTGTTGATCCAAGATGCATACAATATGAGAGTCAAAGAGAGGATATAAAAGAGGAAACAAGAAATGGAGTGACAGACTGGCAGAGCTTAAGACAAAAGGAGAAAAGGAGAAGCAAAAAAGAGATAGAAAGCTAGAGAGAGAGAGAGAAAGAGAGAGAGAGAGAATGAGATGGGGAGAGAGAAGGAATCAAAAAGACAGAGAGTGACTATGTATCCCACAATCTCTCCCGTCTGTCTGTCAGATGATGTGCAGGCTATGAATCATGGGAAATGTAATGCATGCCAACAACCAGCAGAGGGTGTCAACACCTCCCTGGAGAGCGCTGAATCTGCCTGCCTGCCCGCTCTCCCGCTCCCTCATGTCAGTCGGCACATCCCCAGCTGCAGCAGATAAAACACTACGTCTCCAGCTGTGTTCATGTAATTGAATGTGACGATAACCTTTGTAAAAAGAAGACACAGGCATGATGGGATAGGACCGTGTTTGTCTTTTGAGAAGTATGTGTGTATGTGTTTGTGAGTATGAGGTGTGTGTGTATGTGTTGGTGAGTATGGGTGTGTGTGTGTGTTTGTGTGAGTGTGTTTATATCTCTAGTCATGGCAGTAGAGTAGATGAATGAAGGACCTGTGCTAAATGTGGCTGATTGAGAGTGGCAGACACTTCTTCGGTGACCCCCAAGCCACTGAATGAAGTAGATTAGCGCTTGTCACTCCTCTGATCACAATGGATATCTCACTCAGACGCCCTTCCGGAAGGGTCTTAAGTGTCATGGCACAGTGATGCACCTGTCATCGGTGACCTCCATTAACTCGGCCACATAACTGATTAAGCGAAAAGGTTAGGCCAACTCACCGAGATGAATTCACAAGCATCTTGACCCAGCTGCACCACCGGATGGCTGGAACTGCTTTAGAAATTATAGTGTATGTGGAAGAGAGAGAGAGAGAGAGAGAGAGAGAGAGAGAGACATTTAGAGTGCATACCTGTCAGGTCTTTTCAGGGAGGGATAGACGTCTTCTTCATTGAAGGTGACGTGGAGCTGTGCGCTGAGGATTTGGGTGCCAAGCGAGGAGGTCAGGCTATATTAGCACAGACCTCCAGGGTGCCAGATCCATCTCCGCCTCCCACCACAATAACCTGGGGGGCCTGGCATTTAGGGATGCTCCGTTATCGCCTGAGCTTAAATCCATGTCAGCAGGGGTCAATGCCACAGAAGCACCTATGAGTATTGGTAAGCATACAGGTATCTGAACAAGCGCGGTGGCAATCATGAACCATGCAAGCTTCACCAAACATTCACTGAAGATGAATGAAAAACATTATTTCTATCTTTATTTTGAAATTAATATCTAATTATTTCTATAGCTCATCTTTAATAATCATGTTTAAACGGTTTTATATTTGGAGCAACGTACAGCTAAGATGTGAACATGAGGTTTTCTACTCCATTCATGGTAAACACAAGTTAATGGGGGCCAGGGCAGCCTTGTTTCTTCAAGTTCAACTTTATAGGATAATAAACTTTGGTCAAGTTTTGAACAATAGAAAAAAGTCAGCTATTTTAATGCAAACTATGCAGTCTTTTCCGTTGCAGCTTGGGAAAAATAAATGTTCTGTTCTCCAAAGCCCTTGACAAGATTATTAATTTTATTTATAAATTATATTTTTGCAGTTATGCACTAATTCTCACTAAATTGCACACATTTTCTTTTTTTATACGAGAATTAAACATGTGCATTGGGTCATGCTTCTAACAAAGCAAGTAATTATATTGCAATTATTTCCCCATTGTACCTGCTGCTTTGAAGAGCCGCAGTTCTTCAGGTTAATTTTAAAGTTTGGAATTATGGCTGATAAAAAATAATACAGTCAATGGTCATTTTTATCATTCTCAGATGAATAATAACACTGCCTGCTAAATACCGACATACCGTGCTCTGTATTTCTCAAAACAACACAAAGTATTTTTATTCCTGGAGGCATACCAACAAGAATTATTTACCCGGAACAACTGAAGCATAAGGTATGTCTTGTTTTTACAAATTACTTGTTTATTGGACTGAATGACTAACTCTGGCTATGTGAGTTTGTCTGTGTGTGTGTGTGTGTGTGTGCGTGTGTGTGTGTGCATGTGTGTGTGTGTGCATGTGTGTGTGTGTGTGTGTGTGTGTGCAAGCTCCCTCTCTCTGTGAATCCTAATAAATGTTTTTCTTTAACCTTTGCTGAAGGTGACATAAATCACTTTCTGAGAGAGAAGTTCCATACCACCTTGAGAGTACCTAGCCCCCTTTTTTATCAATATTAATGGTTCTCCTCCTTACTTAGCCAAAGCTATTTCACACTTGGTTAGCTGGGGTATGAGAACGTCTCCTGGGGGGTAAATTTAGCAAGCGCTTTCTAAATAATTTCAAGATCCCTAATCACTACGCAAAACTTGCAATGAACACTAGCACACTATGAAACACACAAACATAAAGGGCACACACACACACAGCCATGCATGCAGACACACACCCATGCCCACATTGAACGTGGTTTAGCTAATTCGACACTAAGGCCTCTAAGAAGAGCTCAGAGAATTCTAATTGGTAAATGTTCAATAATGTACTCTGCAGCACACTGACTTGGAATAACAGAGTGCCGTCCTCCAATATTTCACCGGGTGGATGGACAGCCCATGCCAACTAAGGACTGGAGTCAGACTCCGTATGCTGGTAGAGGATTTGTTCCGCACTAAATGGATTTCACAAGGAGTTGTTCATCTGGCCTTTTATTGTTTTATAACAATGCTGACCTGGGTGCAATAAAGCCACTGAGGACCCGGTTAATGTCAGGACTGCAGATGTAGCCTGGGCTAACTCGAGGATGGATTTTCTCTGCCCGTCTTTCTCCTTTTCCATCTGAAAAGTAATCGCCTGCTCCTTTTCCGGAACATATTTCTCGGGCTCATACATGCATAAAATGCAGACTTGCTACGCTGGAGGTGTCCCGCAGGTATCTGAATATCTACTCTTTATCCAAACCCCCCCCAGAGCAGTTAAGTCCAGGTCAGTACAGCTATGGCCTAGCCTTGTTGGAGCACTGCCCCCCCCCCTGCCACCCTTTTTGCCCTCTCCCGCCTTCCTGCCCCTCCATCACGGCCCACTCCTTCTTTTCCCCCTCAGTGGGCTCGTGGTCAGGAGATATGTATTCACAATTCAATTCCCATCCCTCAATGAAACATTCAGACTGGGGGCCCGGGTCCTGACCTTGAATCAGAGAGTGGCACTTGAAAGGGTATGGAATGTGGCGCATATTCTCTTGGCCTCCACTAAGGGCTGCAAAGTTTCCTCATGCCGTCTGAATGTAAAACGAGGGCAAGAAACTTGACAGAAAAGTGTGTGTGTGGGGGGGATAATACAACAAGTACAATGACAGACTGTGGGGGACCATCTGTTGAATAGAGAATATAAATACAAAACAAACATAACAATAGACGCACCCAAGCAAGAGATGAAGGTCATACTGAACAACAGATTGTGTACAACCAGAATGTCCCAAAGTTCAGCACAGTGGCTTTTTCTCTCTTTGCCGAACTCAAACCGAAACTGTCTATCGACTCGGAGCGCAAGTGACGGTCTGAGAAATGACTGCTGCTACGCAGAAAACCCTCCTCAGAGTTTTTTTTTATGAGTCTGTAGTTTATTACTGAGTAAGGTAACATCATCAAACCAGTGGAGCAAGGAGAGAGGACGATAAAAACCAGATAAGCGGCATTATCAGAATCCCGGAGTTCTGTTGCACTCCCCGCCTCTCATTTACATTTAAGATATATGCCCCTGCCTTGTTGTGAGCAGTCACCGGTGCATGAAATAGAGTCTGCTTGACCAAGCATTCAAATACAATTCGAACAAAGTTCAATTTGGCTCACAGGCCTTGCTTTGTTGTTGTCTGTATGTGGTGTGTGTATACCGGGGCTGGCTTGGTATAAATAGTAAGGGAGATCAGGATGCAGGAGGATCCTTTGTTTTCCTAACAACACCAGCTAATCTATTGCCAGTGACTAATATGTCCAATTTCACAGGGGTTTGATCAACTGTCTCTGTTTCTCTATCTTCCTCTTTCACTAGCATACACAGCTAGCCCTGCCAAAGCAAATACATCTCTGCAGGATTTCTCCCAGGGTTGGGGATGTTTGAGGGGAATGTGCACGTTGCTTCACTGGCTTCCTACTCCTGGCTGATGATTCCATATCCTCTCTTAACAGGGCTCAAGGCGAGCTAGCCAACCGTGAACATGACGGATTTGTCCTGAAATCCCCTACTATAGCTTGAAAAGAAGCTTCTTCAGGAGTCCTAACAACATGTCCTCTGTGGATCAGTCAGCTCTGCTACTGTCATGAATTAGATCAATGAAATACATTGATGTCATTTCTTTACACTCACTGATTTGGTGGAAGCTGGGTTCAAATATTTTTCTTATAACTTCATAGTATATTCTAAACAAAAAACTAAAGTTATGACTGAAGCTAATCAAAGAGTTTCTGCCGAAATAGTTAGTAACTTTTTGCATGACTTTGAATGATGTAATGTGTTACTAGTTTGCAATAATGATAGCACAAGCAGCTTAAAGCAGGGTTGGAGTGTTTTCTCTCACACCCCCCTTTTCTCTCTCGCTCACATACAAACAACTGAACACAATATCTATGTGGCAATGCCTCATTGAGCTCAACACTTTGATGATGTCAAGTAGGCCTAATTTATTTAAACAGTTTTTTTTTTTTTTTTAATAAACAGAGTTTTAAGTGATAGATGTCCATGTCCTTGTCAGTGTGGGCCTGGTGAAAAGAGACACTCAAAAGGCATTTAAAAGGACACTCTCAGATCACAGAATGATAAATGGAACCCCCTGCACCCGTGAAGCCTGCAGGCAGGTGTAGGAAACGAGTGGCTAAACCAACCTACCGAGTATAAAAACACTCTCCCTTACCATGAATAATGTTGGTCAAGACGGCGCCAAAGGATAACTGTCAGTCAAGATGTTACATGAGAACATTTACTGATTCATAACAGTGTTCTTAAATCCCTCATGAATGTGAAAGAGCTCTCAACAACACGTATCAGTAACTCATCAATATGTCTATTCGACCACTTTATAAAATTACCTCAATATATAGATCTAAATATACAGGTGTACATGACGTCTGAGACGGCACACTATAGACATCTGCAGTAAAATATGAAAGGTGACATAACTCTCGTTTAATGCTGAAAGAAACAGTGGTCACTGCCCCCTAGGATTCGATCACGTTACATAAATATTCCCCCACGAACGCTCTTCATCAGAAAGGTCAGCGTGACTTTGAGCTGCTTTATGGATACAGATAAAAAGTGAAACGTTTCCCTTCCAAGTCTGTCCATGAAATATTTATGTTGTAAGCTTTTTTTCAAAAAAGAAAGAAAGAAAGTAAGAAAGAAAGAGAGTGTGAAAACCCCAAGGGTGTGAGCACATCTCATAGTCTCTGCAGGCATACAGGTTAACAACTATTTTAAGGACTCGTCCATAGACAATATATTAATATAAAGTGTGGGTGTGGGTGTGGAGCGGGGGGTTAGTGGCTGTCAAGTGTCAAGGAGATGTGTATGGGATGTCAGATTGCAGTTTGGCTACAGCAGCAAGTAACAACAACTGGTCTCAACAGCTGTTAAAGGGAGGCAGAAGATTCCCAGGCGAGATGGCATGACTTGGTCGCTGGCGTAAGTGCGATGAGAGTGTGAAGATGAGGTCAGGGACGAATCTCAGATGACTGAAACTAATGAGTATGGTTTCGATGTACAAGTTGTAAGTAATAGAAATTATTCAACTTTTTTCCAGAATGACAAAGATTTTTGCATAGTGAATTTTATATTACGCCGCTTGGCACAGAACACATTTTAATCTCCAGTGACAAATCTCCAGCGTAATCAAATGGACACCAATGTTTCTATTGGCAGCCATGATGTTTTTGTTTAGACAAGAGTCTGGCTAAATATTTCTCAATTATTTTGCACTTTGTTTTCTCAGAAAACATGTTTGAAATGACTTTTTCCTTTATTTTCTTTCCTTCTCTCTTTCCTTTTGTTGTACGTCTCTCAGCCTTCGTACAAAAGAAGTCCAGCCTCTTATCAGCATTCAGGCCTCCTCCTGCATTTGAGAGCAGGTAATTGATTATGCTTTGGGGGTATCTGGTATTGGACATATGTCCTGCTAACGGCGAGAGATAGAGCACTAAATTAAGTTTACGTTTCCGAGGGCAGAGACACAGTGACCTCTGATGTGGGCAAAGCAATCGCACTGAATGGCCTGAATCAGACAGCCATATTTCATTTGGAGCCTCGTCTTCATTCATCTAATTAATTAAAACCCAATTCGGTTTGGCAGAACGAGGACAGTTTAAAAACAGCACCATGCCGGCACCGGACGGAAATGTTCAAGACAAATATGAGTCCTTGCATCAGTAAGTCATCGAGGGCTGAGGTGAAAATGAAAACTCAGGATGGGGCCGAGGGAGACATATTTAATTTCAGGTCTCATCTGGTGTCGAGAACCAAAGCGGGTTTTCTTTTCAATTTTCAGGGCTTTTCGTTCAATTTCACATAAGGCTGGAAAAGATAAGGGTATCCCAATATCTTACACAACAGCACAAATTAGCAGGTGCACTTGGTTCCACATGGATAACTCAAATCAATTACATCTCAGGATTTATCTTTATTCTCATTAACTATCTCTCATCTCATTAGGTGAGTCGAAGTGTTTTACTCAGCGTCTCGGCGCAACTGTCTGCCAACTCCACCACACAACCCCCAAGTCTTCCGCAACTGCACTGCCACAAGCAGAGCCACTGCACAGGAACCCAATGTTTTGACTATCTCAACTCAGGAAGCAACTCCCAGCACATCTGTGCTAGATGCAGTCTGTGCTACTGCTGTAGTTGCTTTGAGCATCTGCAAAAGCCATTCCCACTAACTGTTCCATATCACTGTCTCTTGCTCAAATCTGCTGCCTTCTCCATGCTTTGTACTCTGTCCCCATTGGGGGGAGAACAAACAGAGACAGAAATGTTCTCAGTTTTCATCGGAACTGCCGACGGCGTTGTGAGATTTCACTTTGCCACTAAAATGCCGCCGCCACCAGTGATTCCTGCCAGTGTGGTGAAGAGTCGGAGTGGTAAAAGATCTGCTTCCCTCTTTCTTTCATTTAAGGATCAAGCATGTTCATTTACCCCCTTTTAGTGTGTTTCCTGTCTTTTGTTTTTCACACTTCTCTCTGAGACAGTCACAGAGACATTCACATCCAGGCAATGCTAAGCTCTTCAAGTCTCACCGATTTTATCACCCTTTTTTCATCTGCTCAGTCGACTGGAGCTGTGAGGTCCATGGAAGGGCAAATAGGACCCATGATGCATTTCTCTGTCATGTCCATTTCTGTCTTGCTCAGAGCCTTTATTGGGCGTATGGAAAGAGCATCCATGGCTGTCCATAGATGTGTTTTCACCTATAATGCAAAATCAAAAAAAAAAACACTGCCTTTTAACAGTTCCTTTGACTGTGAAGATGTACATGGAGTGTCAGATTATGAGGTGAGATTTAGCAAGGCGAGGTGTAACAAATATTAGAGAACTGCCACAGTCACCTTGCTTCTATGCCCCCTCTGTAGCTTCTATGCAAACAAAGGCCGGGCAGCATGGGTGTTGCTGTTTGTGGGAGGAAATGTGTTCTTGGCGCGGGCGGATAAGATCTGTTTGCTCTGGGGCCGAGACCAGGCATGTGACCGCCGAGTCTGTGCCACCACCGCTGCCGTCCCGCAGGTCCGCCCCCACACTCGCTCACCTGTCTGCAGGGAGAAAGAGAACGTGATCCTGCAGTGTTCTTCCACGATGCTCCACGGCTTTCACGGACACATGGCTAAAGGTGAGCCAGGACACCTGCTTTCTCGGTCTCACACACACACACACACACACACACACACACACTCTCTCTCTCTTTCTCTCTCTCTCTCGCTCTCGCTCTCGCTCTCACACACACACACACACACACACACACAAACAGGCCTCTTTCCCTGTTATTTCTCCAGGATTGGCCTTTAAAATGCTGTCCTTATTTCTGTCCCCGTCTCCTCTCTCCTCCATCTCTCTTAACCTCATCCATTCCTCTGACATATGGCTTCGCATGGAAACTATCTTTTCCTCTTCTTCGGGTTCTTTTTTCTTCATTTCTGTTCACTCTCACTGATCACCTCCCTCTGCTTTCTATTCATCTACTTCTGAAATGTTCTCCCCTCAACTGTGTAAGTGCTTGTGATATCATTGCACACGCAAGGACCCAACAAGATGGAAAGGCTCTTGCTGAATTAAATAGCCGCCCGTGGACACTTAGCCAGATCAAGACAAGGCATTAAATAATTAGGGCCATTTAATTAAGTTTCCCTTTAAGCTTTGTAAAGATTTTTTTCCCCTCTTTGTACAAAATTGATTAGGGAGGGCAAACCAAATAAACGACCTCTAAATTAATTGGTATCTGATATCCGTGTAAGTCCCACTTTATAGAAGGAGAGTGAAAAAAAATGAGAGAAAGGTGCTACATTTTTGCGGACAGAGAAGAGAGGAAGGAAGGAAGGACACAACAGTGCTCCAGATTGCCTTGTGATGAGGCTCAGGTCAGCAGCAGCGTGAGGCGCACAGGCGCTGTGTTCAAATTATGGGTTCTTTCACCTCTGCAGATAGCTTTTGGCCTCACTGCACCTGAGTCCTCTTACTAGAGCTGGGACCACAAAGATATACACACACACACATACACACACACGCACACACACTTACCCATCCATTGAGCACATGTTAGGAGTTTGGATTTGATGGGGAAAGAAAAGAAGACTTCCTCAAAGGGACCTAAAAGCCAAAGCCTTGCAGAGTCTAATTTGAGCGGGTCCTGCGAAGCAGAAACTGCCTCTCGTTTTCTCTGTGTGATAAGCACACAGATGGACTCAAAAAACCTACCTTCTTGACGGCATACAGGATCCTCTGAACACTTTACCTCAGGGAAGAGAGGTCACGAGTGTTTGGACTTTAAATCCTCGCAGATCCAGATCAAGTCTCTGTTCTTAGAGGCCTGACATTTTGGCTTTTGGACACCACCACCCCTCCCCCCCGTTTGTCTGGAGCGTAGAAGGAGGCAAGACCTGCCGTTCTCTCCATGCACTCCCCTCCTACCCGCTCACTCCTCCACCCCGACACCTCACCTCCCGCTCCTGGCCTACATCAAAGTCAGGCGGCTAGTCTTTGAAGTTCACAGACACCTCCCCCCACCACCACCGCCACCCATTTGGAGAGAGAGGCTCGTTTATTCCTGCAGGCTGATGAATCAAGCCTCCCCTTGTTATCATCCCAAGTGGATGAGAGATTAGACGGCGGAGCTGTGACGCTCATTGTGACAGCTATTATGACAGCTTGTAAGCTTGTGTCGTCAATGATGCGCACAGTTCTATCGTGGGTGTTTTTCTTTTTTAAACATGGCCGTAAAAGTACAGGCTGTGGAGCTAATGGGCAGAAGGACACAACGTGAGAGGGAGGGAAATGCAGACGGACAGGCACACACCGACAGATAATTATCACTTCATCAGAAATAAGACATTTGTTCGTCTTGATAATTAAAAAAAGATTTTCCCCACGACATGGATTTGTTCATTAGGGTGATAACTTTGCATAATGACTGCGGTGGCTTTTTGTGTGGGCATCTGCCGACGTTTGTAATGGAGGACATAAAACGCTAATTGCCAGATGAGCTTGAATAATAAACAGCCTGTTATTAAAGGTAATTATGGGATAGAAGGTGCCGCCATTGTCGCTATTCCTTCCTTGGCTGAGCGTGGCTGAGTGAACAGTGGATGTAATTACCTGAGGATCCAGGCCAGTAGCAGCACCATGGCTGGCTTTCCCCACAATGAAACAGATTTCCATCATCATCCAGTTTTTAGGATCTGTTTTACTTTTGATTTTGACGTGATCTGTTGAAATAAAAAGTTGCAGGTGAGAGACATAAAAGCCACAGGTCCGACATGCAGATTTAGGCTGAGCATTACTCCGGGGTGGGCTCTAATCAACTCAGCTCTCCTCCATCCCTCTTTCTCTCGCTCTCATTCTCCTCACTGGCAGCACTCTCTCTCCCTCTCACACGGTTCCACTAGACGGGAGTCAGATTCCTCCCTGGCTGGCTGGCTGGCTGTTGCAGAGAGTGAGCCTGCAGTCTTGTGTTTCTGACCTTGAGTGTGGCTAATAAATGATAGTGGGCAGGCGAAGACACCAACCCAAGCTGTTATGATGGCTGCTCTCGCCCTGGATATACGGCGTTGCCACAGAGATAGCAGCCATCTATGCCACTGGCAGCAACGCTGCCCTCCCCGACGCACCACGACCCACTGATTTGTTCTAAGAATAATATTTGTGATTCGAGATAACAAGTTAGAAGACGTTTCGGGCATAAGTACTTTGTTTTGTAAACATCCGCCTGTGCCTATCTGTCTTGTGAATGTGGATGGAACTAAACATTAGAGGGAGTCAAGAGCCTGGTGCAAATGCACTCCGAGGGGATGCTGAGAGGAGATGTCCTACAGTTACAAATTACACTTCCACAAGAGTTGTGTTAAATTACATTCATCCTTAGTGTTTTGTTTTTTTCTCTCAAACCCTGAACACAAACAAAACAATCAAAACACCTTTGATAACTTCATCAGTGATCCGTGTAACGCATCTGATTCCAGTGTTTGTTCTAAGGCTTGAGGTGGTGTTTTGATAGGCATGGTTGAGTGAAGAAAATTTCCCTGGAGTGACTTGCTTACTTTTGTTTTCGCACCATTCCTTATGACTTATAAACAGCATCCCCCTCGCTTACTCACAGTGAATGATAATGCAAATGATGTGAGATGGCCTGAGGGCTTGTCTGTTGCTGGGACAGGGCCCTGCACGGTTGAGCTCAGCTCCCACGGAGACTGTATTAAGGCGCTATCGTTTTCATCATTCAGCGATATGCTTACAGTTGCGGAGAGGGATGCACAATCCATATCAGCCACTTAATTGGTTGTGTTCGACATGGGATTGGATGCTATTTATCCCGTTCCCCTCATTTGATAGGATTAGCAATGGACCCCGAGGTACCCAAGCAAATATAATATTTTTTTTCCCCTCTCTTGCTCTCTGTCTCTCTCACTTTCACTCTTTCCCCCCCACTTTCTACATGGAAGTGAAGCTGCTAATTCATTTGATGCGAAGAGCTAAATTCCCAGCAGTAATGTATAATTAAGCGGAGGCTGTTCCAAAGCAGAGATGAAACGGTGCGGGTGGAGCGGGCGTAGCTGCGAGTGAGAGTATCGGGCGAAGTAAACCCGGCGGCATCCGCCCACACATCCCGTCGCCACGCGTTACACGTGGTGCGTCAGACATCCCCTACCCTGGCAGACATGTTTGCTCTGTGATTTTTTGCAAACCCAATCTCTCACTCCTCCTAATTTTTTTGAGTTTCTCTTGCTTTTTCTGCACGGGCCTCTGTGCAGGTTTGTGTCTGTGCTCTGGAGAGAACACACGCTAGCTGAGCAATGCGGGGGAGTGCTGACAGCATGTCTCTGTGAATTAGCCTTCTGACCAGAGATTGACACGAGACAGAGAGGAGCCCCTCCGCCTCCATGGGGACTTGATGCTGCTGCTGCAACTGTATGTGTGTGTGTGTGCTGTGTGTGTGTGTGTGTGTGTGTGTGTGTGTGTGTGTGTGTTTTGGGGGCTTTTTTGTATATGTTCCTCGGAAGGATTTGATTCTATGGAACAGCTTGAAGTCAATGCATTCCGACGGCTATCCTCTGTTTATTCTCCACCTCACAATCTCTCCGCGTCTGCGGCACACCGTCGTGTTTTTAAGTAGCATGGGGCCGGTGCTGTGCGGTACGTTTTCACAGACCTCTACTCCACCACCACCACCACCACCACCACCAAACCCATCCGGACCGGCAGTGAATAATGCCATAATAAAGTGTGTCCACTCTACGAGCAAACACGAAGAGACTGGGCCTTGATTTGTTGTTCCCGCCGTGCAGGGGGCCTTTCATCCTTGATCTGTCACAGGGTTTTAGCACCAACAAAAGCCATTTTTTTTACGATTCCTCCATTTTACAGCGCAACCCAGGGACACACTTCATTGGGATCCAGATTGCCTCACTGTCCCACCGTGCCGCTGCGCCAGCGTTGCCTGAAACTCGCTCGTTCCTGTCGGGGGAGGAGAGAGGGGCAATGAGGCTGAGCTGCATTTCAGCTGGGTGAATTCAGCCCAGAATGTATGTTCTTCTTGCGGGGTGGATTATCTCTCGAGGGAGGAAACCTTTTTTTATGGGTGAATGACAGAAATCATCTGTGGGAATAGTGTGTAAAAGGGTTGATTGGCTTCTTGGTTTCAATTGTGCGCATAGATAAGCCCAACTCCCAGGACAAACACACTGCAGCCAAGTGTCCAGTTGTCAAGGAAACAGCCCTGAGATTGCCACATATCCAAACATCATTGTTACTGGAGTGGTGCATTTCCTAGTATAAGAATGCTGACAGGGACAGTCCTTGACAAAAGACTCTGAGGCTTTCATACATGCAGGACAACACAATAAGACAACAATGGCGCCCGGCTTCTGTGAATTGAATTGAATTTCACCACTGGTTCCTTATAGGTGCCCATGCTTTAGAGAAAGCTAGGTTTGGTATGCTACATAGGACGCTCGTGACGCAACTGACTGTGGCTTAGCAGACTATCCCCCCTGTATTTACAGGGATGTTGTCTGTGCCCTCGCCATGAGGGGATGCTGTCTGTGCCCTCGCCATGAGGGGATGCTGTCTGTGCCCTCGCCATGAGGGGATGCTTAAAGCACGTTTCCTGACACTCATCGCACTCCAGTTGCTCCAGCAGCCCCTTCATGCATTTTGGAGGTTAAGCACGCCCACAGTTCCTCAGATGCACTCTAGAGCCCTATTACAGAAAAGAGAGAGAAGGGGGAAATGCTGGTTATGACAGGGCATCCTTTTCTTGTGGAAAATTACCCTGCCGCTTTTTTTTTTACAAAAATGATATGGTATGTTTTCATCCATTTAAATGTTAATTGTAAGCCCTGATAACCTCAATAACCAATGACCAATGTCCAGAATGTTTTCAAATCGAATCTTTCCTCCTACGCTACATGACCTGGCCTTTTACGGAGTTCAAAAGACTATGCCCAGCCAACTAGTCATTTTTCAAAATGACTCCAGGATTTTTCACAGCCTTTCTACAATTCTAGACCTTGCGAGTAATTGTCCTGCATGAAGTGAAAATCCACTTTCCCTCGGAAAGTCCATATGAATGGACCCTGAACTCAAGTGGACAGATACATAAAGATAAAGCACTCTGCTTGACCTCAGCTACAAAGTAAGTCTTTCTTTCTTTTTTCCTCTTAGTCAGTTAATGGTGGGGTATTGGTAGGTTGTGAAGTTACTGCTCCCAATGTACCATCTCCCATAAAAAGAAAACATTTCATCTAGCAGACTGTTCTGTGCTGTGCTGCCGATGGCCTCTGGCTCTCTTAATGTGCTCTAAATAAACGAGTGCACAAGCTCCTCAAAAACAATCTTAATTATTGCTGACTGTGAGGTTGGCTGTAGTAGGAGAGGTGAGGTGTAACGAGAGCTCGTGTGCAGGAGAGATTTGCCATTAGGGGAGAGAAACCTGGCAAGGCGACGGAATCTAGCTGTTCATCAGAGTTGTTCTCCATAGCGCATCAGTCCACGTTTGTCTGCGGCCCGCTCTGGCGTCAACACCTCCATTTGTACAAAGCAATGGCGCACGATTAAGGGGTAATTGTGCCCATCACTGAATCCCTGTCACCAAACAAATGGATGCAGATGATGCATGCTTTGCAAATGCCCATCAGAGTGGAGGGCTGTGCTGTGCTGTGCTGTGCTGTGCTGGATATATGGCTGCCGGCAGTTAAGTGCTCTGTGAATTGAAAGGCACCGGTGTCTTCTGCAATGGTAAATGGCTGGCATGCATTATTGTCTATGCTGCAGAGAGAGGAGGATCATTCTCTGGAAGTGAGAGCATATGCCTTGGAGCCCTCTAAGTGGAGTATTATCTGGCATGTATATACATTTGATGATAGCAGTCATGGACCGACAATGTAGTTGCAGTGGGTGGCATCTGCTGGGCCTTTTTTTGTCTGAAGAGTGGAAAGACAAAACAAGGAAAACAACCATGAGAAAATAATCTTTTGAAAACTTTAGCTGTGAGAGAACTAGCTAGAGAAAACAACAACAACAACCAGAGAGTGGTGGCGATGATTAAAGACCAAGGGCCTTGAAACTAGGGAGCAGGAGTCTCGAGGAGAGGGGCTGGATACCGGCGGCTCAGTTCATGAGTGTTAATCAGACTCCTGTAGAGTGACAGATTTGCCAGGCCATGGAGGAGTGCCTAATGAAAATTATGAGTGATGAGTCTTTCAACTTCTCTCCAAAAGACAACCTCGGGGACACGCTCTATCGATTCCCAAGCGGCATGTGAGTCACTGTGAGGACAACGACCTTCTGCCCTTCAGCAAGTGCTAATTTAGCTTCACACAAAAAAAAGAGATGGAGAAGGAGAGAGACAGAAAGGTACTTTGACTGTGATAAGACGTGAAGTCTCCTTAGGTAACCTCATGGAATATTATTTTTTGGACACCTCTGTAAGCCTGTGCTCTGGTGCCCATCCTCTAGTTTTCGGGGTTTAGAGTTGGAAATGTGACAAGAGGGCAGACAGAGAACATATTTCTTGCTGTCACCAGGATGGTCCATTTTAAAAGACGATACATTCATTCTCACATTAATTCAGTTTACCCCTGGCTGTTTGGCTGGCAAAAATAAAGAAATAATCAAAAATAGAGGGAGGGTAAAGACAAATCCCCAAAGCTACTGACAAATGCCTATATCACAGGGGGACGATTATTGATATTCAATAAAAAGTGAATGGTTGGTTTGTCATGTTTTGGATTATAAGGGAGTATGAGGATACTATTAAAAAAAAATTCCCGCAACTCATTTCCCCCTCACCTGATATTTTTGCTTTTGCAATCAACTTAGACTGAAGGTCATTTTTTTTTTTTTTTTTTTAAGATTGCTGAAGTTGAAAGTTGTTTACACCAAGATAACGCGGAGGCCTTCTGTTTTTTTCTCTCTTTTGACTTCTCATCCCTTTATCACGTTCTCTTTCTCCTTCCGTGATGACCGGTTCATGCTTCATGCCAGGCCAGGCCTTACTGGGGGAGCTTAGCCCTCTTTGAGGTTATTAAGTTTTCTGTCAAAGAGTAATTACTGTGTCCTCTGTGTTCATGTCATTTTCCAACAGGCTTTACCGCTAATCTCTTTTGGTGTGGAGAAGAAAAAAAAAACCTTGATCGCTCCTTCCTGGACGGCTCTGGCCTCTCCGAATATTTTTATACACTATACCAACCCTATTACTGCATTCACTTCTCACCATGGCAACGCTATTCCTGATGAAGACTTTCATTTAAAAAAAAAAATTAAAATGATAGAGGATTAAAGAACTTTCCAGAGAATTTGCCATTTCAGTTTGAAGTTTTGATAACTACTCAGAATTTAATGTGGGGTGATTGTGGAGCGTCCTATTTGTGGAGACATATTAGTGATATTGTAAAGAGGGCTTTAACATCCCTCTAGAAAGCAAGCTGCTGACTCCCGACATCTCATGCACCCAAATTAACCTCAAAGGATGACTTATAATGCCCTCAAATGACAAAACTGCCCAAACACATCCAGGATACATTGGAGTGCACTTGAGCTTTCGATCATGACTTTGCAATTCTGCAAACACAGACTATTTCCCTTCCTGCCCCCCTTTGAAGCATGTATTTAAAAATAAAAACTCTCTTTCTCATCCAGCATCGCTTTTTTTCTCTCCAACCCTCTGCATATTTTTGTCCTCCATGCAAAACTTTGACCATCTGCGGTTCGCAGTGATGATGTCTGGACAGAGCCGGCTACTCTTTGAAATTCCCTCTTTGACTTTGGTCCCGCAGATTAGCACCCCGATAGGACGGACTCCCCAGGGGAATCACGCCCGCTGCAGAATCTCAATTGAGGCGGGAGAGAGAAGCACTGCCTGTAATCCTCTTATCTGCAATACATCTCCCTTTCCCCGCTCTCTCTCTCTCTCTTTCTCTCTCTATCTACCTCTACCTTATGATTGCACACTCACTTCATGACCAAAGAGAGAAAGAGAGAGAGGGATGCCAAATATTACTCAGCCTGTAAATGAGGGGCCAAATGTACCAGTAGGCTAAACGGTCCGAGTATGACTCACGTTCAGATTTATGTTGTTTGTACGTTGTGTGAGAACTCTGTTTGCACAATCTCACCATTTGTGTATGGAGGTTTTCAGAGTTCTCACACAACGTACAAACAACATAAATCTGAACGTGAGTCATACTCGGACCGTTTAGCTTACTTGTATCAACTCTGCGAATTACACACACGCCACCTCGAGAGTATGTGCAGAAATACGCATGTTTTGTGTAGTATCTTTTCATACCACTCAACCTCCCCCTTTTACGGGTAGAAAAGGGCACAATTTGGCCCAGGGAGACAGTGTGTATGTTTTGTCTGTGTCCATTTGTGAGAGGGGTCTGGCGGTCAGCAGTTGTTTGTTGTTGCCCTTCCATGGTGTTTATCAGAGGGTGTGTGTTGTTATTTCCTCTGGTCCTTTTGGTTTGTCTTTATTTTTCTTTGTGAGTCTGTTGTGTGTATGAGGGCGCTGATGGTGGGTGGCTTGTTTGTTTTTGCTCTCTCTGTGTGATGGTTTGTGTGTGTGTGTGTGTGTGTGTGTATGTGGTCAGGGAGGTGGCATGCATGTTTCTGTATGTGTGTGCGTATTGTTTATTTGCCGCCTCACTTGTTCCGAGGTCAGTCCCGCAGGGATGATGCCGTGACCCGTGTGACCTGTCCGTCCATGTCACCTTGGGCCTGGGCAGTCACCTGGAGGCGGGCAGCTGTCACTGCTTTCCCTCAGCTCGCTTTAATCCACCCGTCACTCAAACTCCCTCTCAGAGTTATAAACAATACGCCACAGAAAACCAACAAACAAACAAACATAAACCAGCAGTGCTGAGAGCTACTCGGCTTCCTAAAAGTGATGTGACGTCAGTGAAATAGACCTGGCATGGCATTATGCACAGCCCTTCATGATGAAGAGCATGCGGTTTACTGACAGCAGCACCATCCACTGCAATAATGAATCAGCATGCAGCAAACATCATGCATTTGCCAGTTTTTTGAGGTATGTATTTATAGGCATCTATTTTTGGTATCATCTTCACATTTATTTTGATGGTATATGGTCATGTGAAGGACAGATAAAGACACAGGCATTCCCACTGGCTGCTCAGGCTAGGCACTACATAGTTCTGTTATCCAGTTCAACTCAGTGAAAATGTAAGAATATTTGCAAGTCATGCCTTTTAGACAACTCACCAGATTTAGACCAAAACTCCTCAATGATGCTTTAAGCTCTGTTTTAGCTCTTTTTATTTTTGGACTGATTCACTCTTTTACTGAAGTATATTTTAGGATTGGTTTGTCTGATGAGAACTACTACACAGGCCATGATAGTACTGACAAAGTCTATATTTGTGTCTGAAATACTAAGCATGAGGAGGAATCATTGGGGAACTTTTTGGGCAAAAATGTCTCTTTCATTTCTCTGGAAAACACCATAAAATATTTATCCTTCCTCTAAATATGTTGAAGTAAGTGAATGAAACAGGGTTGTGAGTCATCCCTGAAATAATCTTCCATCTGTGAGCACATGCTTTAATGACTTACGAAAGGAACTAGTGCGCAGATCCGTCTCTCCTCTCCCCGCTCGGGTTTTGTACCTGGAGAATAATTGCTGTTTAGCGAGCTCAGTGGCATCAGAGAGCATACCTGTTTGCGTAGCCAAATGCGTCTCGGCCTAACTCAAACAGATGTCACCTTTCCCTAGCGATATCGGTGAAATTACAACCTCGGTCTGACAGGGACCTCCTCCCACCCAGACTGTGCTCCTGTCCCCAGATGAACCGTGGCGCTGCACTTAGTTCTTCTGCCCATGTGCCTAATGTTTGTTTTTAATCTCAGACAGAAGTTCCCCAAGTAGCCTTGACTTAGGCAGCTCCTTTTGCTTGTCGACGCTGGATTTGACAATGCAAGCAGCGCTAGAATCTTTATTTAGCCTACGGTATCTCCGCTCAGTAATATGGAAAGTGTGTCAACTTTATGGCCAGGTGAAAATAGGCCAGCTTCCAGAGCTTGACGGGTCTGTCATCGAAACAGACACGCCTGACACGAAGCACGGAGAGAGACGATAACCTTTGACCCGACCCTTTGGCGAGGGCACGGTTCCTGAATGGCAGATGACAAATCACTGACAATCTGCGGTGATTCCATCGCTCGTCGTTCCATGAATTATTGAATAGGATGGATAGAAAGGTGAGAGGAAGGGTGAAAGAAAGAGATGGAGAGCGAACTCGAAATGCTAACAAGAGTGAAAATAACGAAACAGGGGTCCTGCCATCGGGGCCAAAAGGGGGCCAACTTCCCCCGAGAGAGCAAATGTGAATTTTTCAAAAACCATGAAAAAGCAAAAAGGTGATCACTTTGTTTACCATCTAACCTTAGCGGAGAGATAGGGGGAAAATCTTACTTCTAGGTCACGAGTATCAGCTGAAAAATCAAGCCCATTGATGGGCACTCCATGCCTCTGCGGTCCACTGGATAGAATGCTTCCCGAGGTGAGAAAACACAACAGTCTGGTGTTATCTGCCGGCAGCAGCCATGACCGGTGCAGGCCTACTCCACTCCATATTTGGCCACGAATGTGCATAATATCCCTGGCACCCACACAGGCTCACAGTAGCAGAAGAAACGTTACATTACTTCCAGGAAATGAAGCAAAACGGGGTGGCTCATCTGACTGAGCACTGTGGGAGGCAGCGTCTCCTGCACACATTTTCACAGACTTGTGCATAGAGTGGGTGGATGATCGGTGGGGGAAAAAACATGCAATTCCGAATGAAAACCTCAGATGTGTGATGCATTATGCAGTTCAAATTACATGTGCCTTTATGGGCTGTGTGTGTGTGTGTACGTGTGCTGGGGTGTACCTGCATCTTATACGGATGATGTGCGCATATGCGCAGAAAATAGGTGGAAGACTGCTGTGATGTGTGAGACTGAGTGTGTGTGTGTGTGTGTGTGTGTGTGTGTGTGTGTGTGTGTGTGGCGCAGGTGCTCTGTCTCTGATAACAATGATAAAGCCAGGTTTTTCTGCCTGCTGATCACCATAATTACAGATTACCCGCCGTCTTCCTCTCACACACTCATTCACACACACACACACACACACACACACACACACACAAACACACTCACTCTTTCGCTCTCCTTCTGCCCAGAAACACTCTGAAGCGAGCTCCTGCCAGCTCCATGGGCCCAGAGAGAAACATTATCATGTGATGAATGTTGGGATGTCATTATCATGTGATGCATGTTGGGTTGTGGTGCATCGCCTTCCCTCTGTGGCAAGACGGAATAATAATAATAATGTTATCATCATCTTCCTTTGCCCTTCACCAGCTTGGACTGGAAGTACAACTGTGAATATTCCGAGACGGATCTCCCAGGAGATTTAATAATTACCGCCGTAATTACCTCCTCCCATTGCAAGAGTGTGGCGCGCAATGAATCCCCCAGAGAATTTGAGTAGCAATGTATTCAGGCAGTCACCGCACACACTGGCAGCATTCCTCCATGTTTTAAAAGTACTTGAGGACAATTAGCGAAAAAAAAGAAAAAAGAGCATCTCATTTTCAACCCCGGTGCGTACCACAAGAGTACTATCTCCTTCCGAATCACAGTGTTTTCTTTCTTTTTTCTTCTTCCTGCTTTTCACTTGTCTCTATTCCCCCTACTAGTAGAGCATATTCAGCCTTCAGGGATCATCCAAAACAATACTTTAAGTGAAGGCAGTGTGAGCGCAGTGTGATTGTTTGTTCAATGCACTCAGACTGTCCCCTTTGGAGCTTTACTTCACTCCAAAATGGGGGGCTCCTCTGCACTGAGGCTGTTCCTGTTCCCAGCCTCATGCTGTATTAGTGCTGTTTAATGTCCTGTGAAGCTCCTCCAAACCCAGGGCCGGAGCTCCAGGGAAGAGGGACTGACGGGGTAGATCGGAGAGATAGGATGGGAGATGGTTGGGTTTCGGAGTGCAGTGTACCACCTGTGCCATAGCCTCTCGGATGAATCTGAGTGTGGGTCCAGATTTAGCCCTGTAGAGACAGCTTCAATCTAAACTATCTCGTGAGCACACATCTGCATTCAAGCAGGCTTGCCATGGATGCAAACGGAAACCAGTGTCACTCGAGGATAGCCAGGTGCTTTTCTATGCGGTGTATGATAGATTTTGCTAATCATGGACAGTGTAGCTAGTGATTACATTCAGACTGTTTTCACGGAACAACTGGACAGTATTTCTGAGGGTTCCTGGGAGCAAAATGATAATAATTTGGTAGGTTGGGGTAAAATGCCCTTGTTTTATCATCTTTCATTACAATGCAGAAATGGTTTCTTGGAAGGACTCTAATAACGGAGGCTAATTTTACCTTTCCGATGGACCCTTGTTCGCTCTTGGCTGTCATTAGCTTCCAAATGGTTTTGCAGGGGACTCAATTAGGCAGACCCCAGGATGCTCTTCAAGGTCAATGGTGATGACTTCCTGGCATTAGGACAACAAAGGGCCCCCCTTTCCCCGTAACACAATTACATGCAAGCCAATGGAAATAAAAGAATGGCAGTTAAAGGTGGGCACCAGGGTCCTGTTGGACTCTCTCACGGGGAGTAACTTTGCCAACAAATCTGTTGATTTGAGGCAGTTTGAAGAATCACTTACAAATGCAGCTTTTCCAGTGTGTGTTCTGTTGGCAGTAAAAAGCAGCCACTCGGCGATATGCACAATAATGGCAGAGCAGACAGAGGAAATAAGATATCCAGCAGTACTCACAATAATAGTAGGGCAGTCCGATGTACTCGTTGTGTTTGTGTTTGGACATAATGGCAATGGAGAGGGGGAAAAAATACAGAACAATCTCTTTCATCTCAAAGGGTAGATGGCACTTTGGTGGAGAGGCCTAATTTACATGATATATGACATGCTTACCTATTGTGCTTCCATACTTTGATCCTCCACTCCACAGCATTGAGAAGAGTGCACGTAACCTTGATCCAAAGTCGACACGAGATGTATCAAAGCCCATCTCTTCCGGAGTCAGTCAGTGAGTGAGTGAGATAGGCTTGGGGGGGGTTGGGAGGGAGGTCCGTGAGCAAGTTTCCACAGAAATTGTGGGCAAATCCATCAACGTTGTCACAGAGTCCTCGTTGGTATGCAGACAGGTAAGGGAGTGTGCTTGTGCTCTCCCCTTATCATAACTCATTTGTTTCACATTCACTCGGAACAGGAGGCGACAAAAAAGAAAAGAAAAGAGAAGAAAAATGTGCTGAGAGGCGATTTGGAACAGTTACTGTCTGGTCCCAATGCTCCACAGTGAACAGTAACCTCCAACCACCAGGCGTACATCACTGTACTACGTAGGACTAACATCAAAAATAATTCCTTAGAGTAATATGAAATATTTAAAGTATGTGCGGTTTTGGCATTGAATGCCACATAACTCCCCACACTACATCAATATCTAGAGCTTATGCTGCATACAAATGCATTCGTACTGATTTCATTCAAACGCCCAAAGCCAAATTACTGTGGACTTTCAGTTCAATGAGATTAAGTTGAGATTAACTTAGTTACAAACGGATACATTATCATTGAGTGTCTGTTTTTCTTAACTCAAACGAAGGCAGCCTCCTGCATCCCAATGTTTGGGGAGTTGACTATTGTCTCCGGGCGAGCCCCCTCCAGTATGTTTCATCCAGCCTAGTCCATTCCATTGCCCAAACACCGGAGACAGTCACATTTACCTTCCAGACACAATACAAAAATTCAGAACGAAGAGAATCAGAGAGGAAGATTAGCGCATTTTCTTATTAAATAAGCCCTTTTCTTTCCCTGGCAGCTGTCCCAGGAGAGAACAGGAGGGCAAAGCAAATCCGATCCCAACCTCGTTTGAGACTGCTGGGGCATCTCTTCTAATCTCATTTCGATCTCATCCTCCCAGACGTAGAGCCTCGCTACAATTTCTTTTCTTTGTGCTACATGCACAGGCAGGGAAGGACTTCCATGAGCCTTTGCTTGTTGATAACACACACACACACTCTTTCTCTTTCTCTCCCTGAGAGTGTGTGTAATGGTTATATTTCTGAGCTATCCATTTTTAAAAATGATGTGTGTCTGTGGATAGGTACACTACTCTCTCTCGCTTTGGTCACAAACACATACACACACATACAAACACACACACACACACATACAAACACACACCCGCCTTTCACAATTACAATCCTATTGACATGCAAAGCAGCATTTTGCTGTCTCTCCACTGAGAGAAACAGGCCAGAAAGAATCTAGGCAGGCTGAGGGGCAGACTGATCAGCTGTGCAGTCATTGCCCTATCCTGTAAACTCTTTTCATCAAGTACTCTGTAGATCCATCCTAATAACACCACTACTATAATATCACTGACATTACATTCATTGTATCTATATCTGTACTGTGTATTACTTTAGCTGATGTGGTATATATTTTATATCAGTATTAGTCATGACAAAAATGTTTTTGGAGTTTCTCTTTGCCTCTAGCTATTAACACAATCAATAGTATGGAAGGCAATGCATGGAGCAGTATGCAGAATGGATCTACTGGGTCAAGACCAATTGGTAGAGCATTCATCGACTGGAACCAAACCTTATTATAACATAACAAGATCCATAGGTTAACATAATTGAATTGAGAAATGGCACACTATTGTACCAGGTAACATTTGCACCAACATTAAATAATTGCCTAAATATCATGTTAAATTGAAACTGCTTGACAGGTTATATCTACAAAAGCTGACAAGATGTTTCCTTGTACACCAAAGTCTATGTATGGTGACACATCATCTCTGATAGAGTTTTTCTTCCTTGAACTTTTAAGTAGTTTGCCTTGCAAACCCATTTTTGATATATTGCCAGCAGCCTTTTGCCAGCTTCTCTGAGGCAGAAAGGTTTCAGTCTGCTGGATCTATTTAGAACGGAAATAAGAAATGCTACCGAAACGTTCTGCATCGCTGTATCACGCAGAGCATTCTACTAATGGAATGGATTACCCACACAACAATCAGGAGGCAATAGCAAAATCAATGTATAAATAGCAGTAGCCCATCAGTCGGTTTCTTTCAGTAAGAACCAGTTGTTAAACTGCAGTAATTTATACAGCTCAGCATTATACATAATAACAAAAAAAAATAAAAAAATTACAAAAAACATAACAGAGTAGGGTATAATTAACTTGACAGATGTAATCGCTGTGCTACTGATTTATTTAGACACTCCGGGAGACATCTTCTTTATAAATTAATACTCTCTTTTGCATATACAGCATAGTGTCAACACTTCTTAGAGTATAATGGGCATTCAAATTGATTGAATTTAGCTCCCTCTCTCATTCTCTTTCTTTCTCTCTCTTTCACTCACTCACTAGAGTGCTGTGCAAGATGAGGTAAGGATTTTTCTGTCAGGGCCAGCGAGAGCTGATGCAGCCGTATCCCTCTGGCTGGCTCGTGCCCCATCTTCATTGGCCAGGGCTCTGATTAATGGCGCCCGGCAACGTCTCCTCTGGACCGGATGGCCTGGCCCACAGAAACCCCCAGAGATGAGGGCTGGCCGCCAATTATCTTGCCCGATAACTTCCACTCGATGACCCAGACACACCTGTCAGTCTCGGGGGCCGGGTGGCCATTACAGCCAGCAGGGGAGTGTCCCACTTTTCCTTGACGGCCAACCTCATGCATTTGCAAAGAATTCCAGCAGAGGGGCCACATTTTTCGAAGAACGAAAACTAGCAAAACTTTCTGATTACATTTATCAGAGAGGACAGAGCAATCGGATCAAATGGCCTCCCAGAAAGGATGTGCTGGGGTGGGCAGGGCGAAATATCTGTGCACTCTCTTTTCCTCTCTCTCTCTTCCTCTCACTCCTCCCCCTCTTTGTCAGACTCTCTTTCTCCCTGTCTGTCTATCAGTCTGTGCCTCCATCCTTCCTTCCCTCCCATCTCTCTCTCCCTCTCTCTTTTAGTATCTCGCCCTCCTTTAATGCTGGGACACATTTGGAAAGCTTCCATTTAATAGATAGCAGATAAGTGAATCTGAGAGGGGAGCTTAGGAGACAGCAGGAGCAGCAGGCTGCATCCCCGCTGATTTAGAACATCCATTTTAATGTGGCTTGGTGCTCCACTACTCCTGCCGCTGGTGGAGTTGCTCAGAGACAGCCTCCCAAAAAAAAAAAAAAAAAAAAGCGGCCACCGCCTCCATTAAAAATGCATTACTGATGCTCCGCTGTCTGGTCAGCAGTCTTTCATGCCAGCACTGGCACCCCCCATCTCCCAGAATGCCACATTGACAGGTTGACAAGGGCCCGGAAATTTTCAGATAAAATATCGATTTTGATCAGAAGCTCTGGGGAATGTCTAAGGGATGAGAATACAACGTCCCACTGTTTTAAGAGGGTGTATCTCAGTTCCACATGCTGTTTAGTCTTTCAGAAGAGCGGACCTTCTCTTCTGTAAAATACTACAGTATAGTAGTCCACCCATTCTTTTTCAGGGAAGCTTGTCAATACAGTGGGCTATACCTTGTCCTCCAAGCCAAGGTTAAGGCGGCTGATACCAAAACAATGTGTGGAGTGGAGTGTAAACAGCATTAGAATTCCAATTAAAAAGAAGCTCTGTAAAAATGTGTGTCTCTGTGTGTGTATGTGTGTCTGTCTGTGTGTCTGTGTGTGTATGTGTGTCTGTCTGTCTATCTGTCTGTGTGTTCAGACTCCTCGATGCAACCTTTGTCTTCGTTTGACAAACCTCTCCAGGTGTGAGCGCTGCTGCTCGGCTGCGGTTTGACAGAAATAAGATAAACATCCCCTCCCTAAACTCTGGTGAAAACTCATTTCAGCCAATTATTCAGACAGAGATCTGTTGCCAATTAGAATGAGTGAAGGGCTGCAAGTTACGCCTCAGTCCAATCATTAATATAGTTTCTTTTTTTTTTCTTTTCTATTTCGCCTGTTCCTTCTCCTGCAAAGCGCTGAAAAGACATGCAGATGCAGATAGTCTCAGACACATCTCACTATGAGGTCTGTGTATTGTCGTGTCTCATCTCGTTCATTCTCCAGCTACATCAGGGAGGGCCTGCGATTGCTGGGTCTGTGTCCCAGGCTACAAACACGATAAATGACTCCAAAACAAAAACCTGATCAGGGAACAGTAATAACGAAGACATTGTGGAAGATAACAAAAGGGAGCAGATGGAGTGCAGACTGAAAGGAAGGGAGCTTTCTTGCACGTAAAGTTTACAAGCGCTCCCTTTCTTTAACCATGCACAGCCTCCATCTCCCTGACCCTGCAGCAGCAGCAGCTCAGAATGAATAATGCGCGTGCGTGACTTTTTCAAAACAATCTCTGCCGGGGCGAGATGCATTCTTCTCTTTACCCCCACAAACGCAGATCCATCAGGAGTAGATTCATCCGAGCGAGCCGAGACGAGGAGGAGGAAGAGGAGGAGGAGGATAGGGAGCCACAGAAGATAGCGCAGTTCATTTTAATTAGCATGCAAAACGTCTTCAGCCTGCATACTAATATGTGCGAGAGGTATTGCGACAGGAGCGGCACTCTCTTCGCTCTCCTGTGGGGCTTAACTGTGCGGCACAAGAAGAATGAATGGTCTAAGTGTTTAATGGTGTTTTGGCAGAGGGGGCTTCGAGGTGAAAAGAAAATTACTACATCTATTATGTGGTAACAAGAAAAAAGTAGCGAGTGGCGCAGATGGTGTATCGCTGCACCCAAGCGAGGTGCATACAGTGAGGGAACTTTGAAAGATTGGGCTGGAAAAGTAATGGCCACACAAGACTCTCCCATTTAGAAGGCTGGGAGGGAGGAAAGGAAATCTTAAAGCCAGCTTTATCAGTCAACAGCTTAATCTTGCTCAGCTCCCTGGGTGAGGGTTTAATCTTCTTTGTTTTTTCCCGGTGGACTGATGAAATAAACATGGCTTGTTCTTTGTTAGGACGCATGAGACGAGATGTATCCTTGTCCAGGCTGTTAAAGTTCAGCTAAGTGCAAGACAAACAATGGTCTGACAGCTTCTGCGGTGGCTATTGATGATCATTTAGTTAAAAGAGTGAATCCGACTGCAGTATTAGTAAAACATTGATTCTGTATTGAGAAATGATCCTTGCACTGCATGTCCTTTCAGGGCACCCATCACCTGAGAAAGACCACTGGTATCATCAACCAAACTGATTTTACTTCTTTTTTTTTTTTTTTTTTTACTTGGGAGTTATCTGTGCGAGTCTTATTCAGGCCACTACTCTCAATAATCCGCATGTCTCTTTCCAATCAGTATTCCCTTAGTGCAGCACCGCACTGTGATCATAAAGAAAAGAGAATAAAACATCAGTGTCTCAGCCCTGCACTCTAGCAGATTGGCTGCTCTGCTCTGTCTCAACTTTGTCACCCCGCTGGCTTGTCTTCCTGCAAACTGCAGAGTTCTGGAAGCCGAGGTTTGTGTGTTTGCGCGCGCGCGTGTGTGTGTGTGTGTGTGTGTGTGTGTGTGTGTGTGTGTGTGTGTGTGTGTGTGTGTGTACAGACCGAGGGCCAGGGAGAGCGGACAGTGGGTTAGGTATCCATCAGTCTCCAGATGCCCACGGACAATGCCCCCGACTCATCAAAAGTGATCCGCCCCTCCTTCCTGGCTCGCTCGCTGCTTGCCTTTGCGGCTTGCGGATGGTTGAACTCCGTGCCGGGGTAGTCCAGTTTCCCTCTGGGATCTGGATGCTACAAAGCATTTAATTTTCTGCCCAAGTCTTTTCCCCCCGCTCACCCCCGCATCCTCCCACTCCCCTCCTCACCCCTATCCCCCCCTTCTCTCAGGAAGTCACTGATGGCTGGCAGGGCATTATTTGTGCTGGCTTATCTTCTCTTTTCTTCTCTTCTCTCTCGCTCTCTCTCCATCTATCTATTTTTTTTCCCTCCATCCTCAGATTATATGTCAACCTGCCTAGAGGCTGGAATTGAGATGTAGCTCCGGCCGTACCCAGCCTTCAGGGGAGGTTATTACCAATTTCAGGCAGCGCTCAGTCAACAGCCAGGCCTCCACACATCACACACCAGATGCTTTCACAGGGATGGGTTACACATCAGGCAATTCGTTTCTGATATTTACAGACTATGTTAGAAGCGCCGATGTGCCTTTATGGGACACAAATCTTACTGTGTCAAGTAGCCAAGGAAGGTACATGAATTTCCGAAGTCATAGGCCTCAGAACAGTGGCGTTGGCAAAAAAAGTCTTCATTGGAGGGATTTCCATAAGACACTGACTGGGAACATTCCTAACCAGCCAAATGAAAAGCTCTCTTAAATTTCCCTGACAAAACAGCGGAGCGCACATGTTCTGTATCCACGGCCATGAGTGAGTGCCCCTGCAAACAGTGGGCTCAGAAACATCTGACAGCTTCGAGCTGCGCATTAGAACCCCGAGCCTACCCAGGAAAGTGAGGGGAGGCAGATAAAGCATAGCTGAAGAAAGACCTGTCCATCACCTCGGCAGCCACAGCTACAGGTTGATGTCCATGATGGGACTAATGGGGAATGCCGCTAAGCATATTACAGTGACAAACATCTTCGACTACTGAGGGTAATGGGGGCCAGTGGGTGTTAAGCAGTTCAGCAAGGCTAATAGGTTCTGAGCTGCCTATTGATTGGCATTCAGTCAGCAGGGGTAAACAAAACATTTCCCACAAGGACTTTGTTTCACGCCTCCGACTCCAAAAGCCCATTTTATGGCTTGGTTTTTCCTCGGCTGCCGGCGAGACACTAATTCCTCCGACGAAATATCTGGCTCAGCTGACATCCATGTTTGAAGCACAGTTGCTTAGAAATGTCAGCATCAATCAGATGTGGGTGTTTAAAGTGTCGGGGGGGGGGGGGGGGAAACAGACATGACATCCAAGTTATCCCCAACAGATGCAGATCACAGATGCACACAGATACAAATGCATATGATGGACACAGACGCAGATACAAATGAATATATCCAGTTCGTCCTCCGTTTGTTGAGTTCAGACACACTGGCCATTCCCATCTTGCATTTCCACAGGTCAAACCCACACACTACCTTTGTTGTTGTTCGCCTCCACACCCCCAGACCAAAATAAATATTGCCAATCTAGGCCCCGTGCTGGCTTCCGTTCAGCTCTCGCAAAGGGGCTGGGAAGAAAAATGGCTCTCTCTCCCAGTGCGACCAAGGCAATAGAGTAATGCGCTAGGCTGTCGGGCCCTCTCGAGTCTTGAAGGCTGTGATATTAGATTGTGCTTTCTCCCCTTTTTTCCGAGAATGCCATTTATCTTAGCGAACAGGGGTGCCTGATTGGCCGAGGTGCATCTCTTTGAGAAAGGTGCCTGAGGTGACATTTTTTTTTGCGATATCTGAGCACAATCGAATGTTCCCAGATGAGCTGCTGTGTGATGCCTGCGTTGCTGACACAGAGGGGAAATGTCAGCCTTAAAAGGACAACCATTTCTCAAGTAAAATGCTCCACGAGATTGGATCCATTGTATGCCAGATGTTACAAGATAAAAACGTAATGGTGTGTTTTTAGCAGCCCCTGGAGTTTTTCTTCCTACATGACATACAGAAGACAAGGTGGTGGCCAGACTATCTTTCCTTAGTTATGTAATTACAAAGCATGTGGTATTGCAGCAAGACGTTAACCAACGTCATACAAATTGAAAAGACTTCATAAGAATTGTTCTTCACCACAACGTACTCAATCCAATCCAAGTAGACAACAGCCAGTTCATCTCCTAACCCTAACTTTAAAAGCTTTTTTAAAGTAAATTGCACTTATAAATGAATTAGGTGTTGAGAACACATGGACTTTCATGTGATATTTAATCATATATCATTGGTATCTACGGTCTCTTCCATTGCTTTCCCTTGCAGAGCATGGCATCATATCTCTCCAGTGAACACATTTCAAAGCTGATACATCACGCCTCACTGTTACACAAGGAAAAATGTACGCTTATAAAGAACTAAAGAACTAAAAATGGCACTCATCACTCCACATTTCTTCATACTTTTAAGCCAATTTGAAACTTGAAAATATCAAGTGATATTCAACAACATATTATTTTCTCAGGGTAGGATATTTCATAAATATGTTTGTGTTATCCCCTTTGTTGACAAACTAACAATACAATGCACCAGGCCTTGCAGCTAGTTACTGCCACTACTGGCTTGAAGTATACAACATACAGGTAGAGGTGAGATGCTTTTTTATATTAAATAATGAAGCTACACATTATAATCAAATCATTAAAATGAGTTAACATCTTGAGCAAATGTGGACTGAAACGTTTCTCTAAAGGGGCTCATTTTTCAAAAACCTAAAAAGATTAGGTTCGTTCCACACAAATTAACTGATGTATGATGATGTATGGTATGAAATCATTTTCATTTCAGGGGAGCAATTTAGGAAAACTAAAACTAAAATCATTATATGTAAAAATGTACACATAATGTATGCATTACATTTCCATGGCATTATTGTTATGCCTCATCTAACAGCTTTGGAGTGTATACAGTGTAAATCAATGATGTCATATTCTGTGCATCGGACTGAAGCTGATGAAAAAACAATCCAGGCAAAAATAACATTGTTACACACAATAATGCAATTTTGTTAATATGTGTGCCAGCTGAACTTACTGAAAATGTCACATAAGTACTGAACAAACTCCCCTTCAACACTTGACTGTCTGTTCTAGTGTGTATTGCAAACCTTGCAGTTGCAGGTTGCTTGTAACATGCATAATACAACATAAAGACTCTCATAAAGGGCCTCACGTATGACTGCCAGCTTGCCTTGACAGCATCCCCGTCTCCCTGCATGTAATTGGCCCCTCAGTGGCCCAAACGCTGCATGATACATAAAGAAAAATAAATAACATAACATTACAAACAAGATACACACAGAAAAAATGACATTACTTTAGTGATGTGTAACCTACAGTATGTCACCAGTTTTTTTTTACATTTTACATTAAATTCCCTTTGAAAAAAAAAAAGTCTGTCTAAACAAGCATTTTATAGCATGTTTTCATGTTGTCTTGTTTACATTATTACAGGGCCCTTGCATCGGTGGAGGCTCCTAATGCATAATTTAATAACAAAAAAGTTGTTGGCCATATTCTGTTACCTCTTTCCGTCTGCCAAGGAAAGGCTGACAACAGAGTGCGATTCCCCTGATTACATTACAGATATGAGCCAACATCATTGATGCAACCATATGAAATAAATGTGCCACTCGACAGAACAAGGCAATGAATTATGGAGATAGCTTGGATGGGTCGACGCAGAACAATGGGACAGTGTGCATTAATGAGAAATCCTTTAGATTGTTGAGAAGGCCTCCCGGAGACGCTATTCAAATCCTTGGAAAAAGTGAACAGACAGAGAGAAAGGGGTGACAGCAACTTTTGATTTATGGAGGATTCTTAATGGAATAGCTCAACTTCTTAAGATGCCAAGGTACAGTTTTCTTTTCAAGCAGAACCAAGAACTCAGATTTTCCTTGCAAATGTTTTGGACGAGCTGGAAATGCAAGTGTGGAACTTCATCTTTCTGGAGCCGTTATATAATTATGGCCAATGTTTCGATTACAGACTGAAGAGAAAGGGCGGTATGTAGTCTTTGATGATAATTACAAAGCTGCTATTATATTGTCAGAAACGTACTAACTTTTCAGTTTTCTTGTTTAGACCTCTGAGGACACCACACTGCGAGACTTGATGAGAGGGAAATTCCAGCTCTTGCTGGGTCTGCAATCTGCTATATCATGACCACAGAGCTAAAAAAAAAAAGCTTGGGTAACTCACCTCCCTATGAGAAAGTTTGCAGGTCTATTTTTCTGTCAATTGATTTTAGTTACTGTTTCAAATCATTCTCAGGCTTCAACTCAATTCAGGGATGCCTACTGCTCGGTCAGCAATGCCACAGAGGGCCATATTACTTTGTGTTTCTAATCCTGCTATCTAAATCAAATTGAAGAGAGAGATATAAAAAAAACATTGCTTGCCAGCTAAATCAATGGATGTTTTCAATATAGCCTGACCCGTTTCAACTTACAAAATCACCTAATAACATAATTCCAGTTTAAAGTTTCAACACCACAATGGCAAAAGTAAGAAATATTTATTAGCAAACACTGCATGAGTCAGAGATAACAGGAGGAGTGCATCTTTAGTCTTTGTAAGGTAACTTGGATTATCATTCCAATGAATCACACAGGAAAGAGGGACATGGCAAAACAGCAGTGCATTCTTGATCAGACCCAACCCACCATCACTATGGATGCCAGTTAAGAATGTCAATATGTATAGACTTGGCTGTCTGTGTGTGTGTATACTAACTAAATTAAAAGCTAAATTTCATTCCTTCATTTCAACAATAATTTACATTTATATTACAGTTCCCTCACACATGCATGCACAAACACAAACAAACAAGCCAGGCTGACAAGCGTGTGCAGCGTACCTTGGCAACGCTCTGCATAGGTATACATTAGTTGTCCGACTCAGATAATTCCTCTCCCACTGTAAATATGGCCACCAAGATATGACTGAGCTGCGAGCACAATAACTAGAAAATGGGATTGGGTGGGCTGTGTGGAGCCTGACATGCTGACTCCACTGGGGCAGGTCCTTCTGAAGGGATAAGGCGTGATGGCGTGAGAAATATGGGGGCCGGGGACACGGTGGGGTAGTTGGGGGATGGTAGTGAAACTCTCCATCACCACAGTATAAAAATGGCCGCGCATTTAATGGTATTAAAAACGGCCAAAAGAGATCCATCACCATAACAAAGGCCCATTTGAAGCACAAAACACAGGAGAGCACCGCAAGGGGAAGAAAGCTATGGCTGCGATAATCACTGTCCTCTGGGATTCGGCGTTCGGGCTAACACTATTTTAAGGATCTTTCATATTCAAAAGGTAAAATAAAGTTCAACCATATGCAGGCAGGCGAAGACAATAGCAGGTGAGTGCAAGAGAAAGATAAGCAATGCATTAATAAAAATAATCGTTTTTTTTTCCCAGGGACAGCACGCTGTGATGTTCCTATTTTATTATTGATTAAATCCAGGGAAGCGTTTATGTTTTGGAGTCCACACACGTAACGGTGAGCATTTAATATTTATGGGAAGTCAGGTAATTAGAAAATATTGCTTTGTTTTGAGGGAAACATTTAATAATTCAACGTGCTATGCACAAGGCTCCACAACGGGGATAGGCCTGGCGTATAGGTGCATGAGAATAGTCTGGCACATACAGAATACGTGTATGTTATCTGGCCAAGGCACTGTACACTCCATGGGGTATACTCATTTGCAAATAGAGTATACAGACACAAGGGGCCTAATTGCAAGTTCCCCTGATAAGAACTAAACCTTATGAGAGAATTCCCTCAAGTATCACACCCAGGAATTGTCTGGTTTGCTGTTATAATATTTAGCTGCTGTGAGTCCAGGCCTACAGTCTTCCCTGGTTGGGGGAGAGAAGATTCTCCTATAAAAACAGAGAAGTCAAGTGCTATGCATCACCAGGAGAAGCCTAATTCCATCTTGCCAAAAAAACAAACCTTTTCACTAACAGAAAAACAAAAGCATCACATGAACGATCCAACCGGGTCCTCCATGACGGCATACAAAGGAAATGCTCACCATTGTAAATACATATTTAGACTTGGCTTAGCCAAGGGCTTAGAGAGGACCGAGAAGCGAAGCCTCATGTTGTGCAGGATGCTGCTCATGCAGACACGTCTGCTTCTACAGGGCCAATCAGGCGAATCACTAGGGGGGTAAGCTATGCAGATATGACATTGAAACCCAACATTAAGCCCCAGAACCAGCTCCACCCAGTTATACAGGCATACGGCAGCCTCGGGCACAACTTATTCCATGATCAAGAGCCCTAAAAGCAATCACTTAAGCCTTCTGAACAACACCAGTTCAAATTGCAGCGAATGGGCCAGGTAATAAGGCCATTACGAGAAATATTACACCTTTTCTTGGTGTAGATGAAGTCTGATAGGTGAAAATTCACCCTAGTTACCTCAGGACTCCGGAGCTGCATATAAGTATATTTATTAGACAAACAACAATTGCAATCGGGCTCACTCCCAGCACAAGGCTGAAAGTGAAGCAATGATAAACACATTGCACAAGGTTTATATAGACAGAAGTTGAGCGTTCAGCAGGGAAAACCACGTGGTGGATTTCTGATGTCCGAGGCAAGGATGGAAGTTTTGCAAGGTCGGAAGAAGCACAGTTCGAACCTTCTTATCACTTCTGGTCTAAACATGCTCTTGTACATATGCAGACTAAGTGGCACCTAATATTCTAAGTTACACACGCACACAGAAACACAGAAAAGCCATGTTTCTGTTTTCATAAGCACATGATTCATACAAGGAATTAATAATACAAGGCACTTGATTATTATATTCTTAAGTCATTAACAGTGTTTGGAAATTATCTCCATCAGTCCCTCCTTTTATCCGTTTCAATGGATAATTCAAAATCACAATCAAAATCACAATTAAAATTAAAATCAAAATCACCTTTCGTCAATTATCAATTTCAATGGATAACTTCAAAATCATCACTCTGAGCTTTATCACATGGATTTTCGGAACAGAGATCATTACTGAGCATCACTCCATATCATTATAAGTTAATCATTTAAAATGTCATCATATTTCTCATCACACATTTGTATACTTTGCATTTGTAGGCCAACATAGTGGGTGTCGAGTGTGAGTGTGTGTGTGTGTGTGTGTGTGTGTGTGTGTGTGTGTGTGTGTGTGTGTCATTAGCTCGCCTAGGCTTCAGATAACATTCAAACAAGGCCTCTTTGCTCTGTCCTTGAAGGCCCTGTTCCCCATCAGGCATTCTGTTGGACAACTTTTTGCATCTTTTGTAGGATCAGATCTAAGTCTTTCCCATCTCGGGTGTTATCAGGGACATATGTGCAACATTGGTCAGTACCAAGCATGACACAAATGCCTCCATTCATGGCAGTGAGAATTTCAAGCACGGTTGTTTTTTGCCGCGTTAACCTGGAGTTGGCGTGTAGTTCTTCTCTGATCTTTTGTAGTCCGTCTGTGGTCAGGTTCTGGAACTTCATCTCAGCGTAGTAAAGGAAGTTAATCCAATCTGTGTGTGCTCCGATGACGCACCAGGGGCAGAGGGTAGATGCCAGGCCATTGGCTGCTGGGTTCAAGGCTTTGTAGTGGTCTGGAATGCCTCAGGGAATGCCCAGGCCATCGGACCAGATCCCGCTGTCATCCCCTGCTTCTCTCCTCCCTCGTACGGAATGCATTGGAACGTTCCTCAGGTACTGGTGAGTCTTGGACCTGGGGGAAATCTGAAAAGGTTGTACCAACATTGTTCTAGCACAAGGCCCAGACCAACCCACAGGTAGTGTAGCTCTTAATTCACCATCCCCACTTATCAGCTATGGCTATATCCTGTACTTCAAGAAGTCTGCCATTCAAACACATCTCCGCTATTCTACATTCAGTGGAAGTATTTAACTGTATTTCTCTCCCATTATCTATCACATGTGTAATGGTTTTACATTGTGTCCAGTGTCCTAGGTGTGGATCGTTCTTTTCCCCAGGTTTTAAATAGCATTCAAACAGAGCATCTTTTCTAATAATGTGTGGAGGTGGGGCAACATTGTCTGGCATGTAGGGTCAGTTAAAATGTGAACAGTCATGCTGTATAGCTGCATCATTAAACGCCCTATTTCCCATCATCAGCAAACATTCTGTAGAACACATTGGCTGTTGTATGTAGTTACATTGGGCAGGAAGATATGAACATTCTTTTCTACGACACGAGGTGTCCGATAGATGGCACATCTCACACGTGCACTTGATAGCTAAGAGTAAGTTGACCATGTTTCTTCCAGGCTTCAGTTTCTCTAAATTCTTTGTCGCAGTGATCTATGTCATAAGGTACAGGGGTCGCCAGGAGTGGTTTGGTCGGCACCCTGGGCCCTGCACAGACTAAACAGACTAAACTAACTTGTGGTACTTGCGTTCTGACGGTCTGATTTACCCATTTCCATCACGGATGATCTTTAGCCAGGCCCCATCGTGGATATTCGTCCAGGGCCTGTGTTTGCTGTATCATTCATAAGTATGTTACTAGAACAACAATGTAAAATCCTACAGTCGTTGCTAAGAGTCCCTCACATCCTCTGGCCCACTTTCCGTAACCTCCTATGACCTTGCAGAGGAAGAGACCTCTTACTCCACAATTTCCACTAGGTTCTAATCCCCCAGGAGAGTACTGTATCTTCTGCCAGCGGTTGAGACGAATAGAATCTAAACATCTAAACCCCTTTGTAGGCTGGTCTTCTGTCACAGTGGGCACACCCTGGAAACAGCAAAGAAAGATGATCTTTATTCCTCTGCCTCAGCCGTGTGCAGGCTTACCCGTTTGCATTGAGCCAGAAGTATCCACGTGACTCTATCAGCTATTTTGACTGCGGTAGGTGTTGACAGTAGCACTTGTTATGGTCTGTCCCACTTGGGCGAATGGCAGTGTTTTCTTTTGAGGCTGTTGATTAGGACCCAATCTCCTGGTCCAACCTTGAATTCAGCCTCACAGTGTTCCTGTGTAGGGGAGAGAAGTCTGAGAGCATTTAGTTTCGACATCATCTTTGCCATATATTCTGCAAATGTATATTCAATCTCTTTGTCTGTTTCAGCAAATAGTTTGAGAGTTTAGGCAGTGTAGATTCTTCCATACATCATTTCAAACAGTGATAACAACATGCATGCTTAATTTCACTAATTTCACTCTTGGATTCTCAAATTGCTTTCAATAGGTCGGTTCATTCTTTTCTACCAGTCCGGCTGACTGGGGGTTGTATGAACAGTGATTGTCTATGGCTAGACAATATTTATTTATTTCGTTGGGATTTAACCCAATGAAATCAATAATGAATGATTAAACATATTTCTCATGAAATATAAATAAGAAGTAGAAATATATGCTTACTATCCCCACTTATTGAGGCATGTTTTCACCATGGCTCAATATTGCAGCATATCTTTTAATATTGTGAGATCTAATTCTTCAATTGTGTATGTGTCAGATGGTTGTTGTAGTGCAACCTGGTTTGTGGCCTTGTCTGCTTTTTTGTTTCCCAATGAAACCGGGTCTTTTGCATTTGTATGTGTGTGTGTGTGTGCGCAATCAGGGAAATCAGTTCCGCTGCTTGTGCAGAATAGTTTGGAAGTAGTGGCTATGCGTTCAAGGTTGATTTGCTTGAACCATCAACAAACAATAGTTAAATCAGCTTTTGGAAAAGGCATATCTTGTAGGTCAGCTCTGGCTGCCATAGTTTTTATCTGTCCTCTGCCGTAAGTAAAAGTGTAACTGGGTTAAATGTCACGCAGCGCTCAATATTGATATGAGGCTGAGTGAGCAAAAAAATTAAAAATAAGTAAAAATAAGCATGTGGAACTTTCAGTGTAAGTGTCTGTTTAGTACAATAGGAGCAGAGGCCTGCACCGCCAAGGCTGCAGCCACTACTGCTTGTAAACATTCAGACATTGCTTGGGCTACTGGATCTAGCCGTGTTGACTAGTATGCCACTGGTATCAACTTTAAGTCCCCCCTTATGCATTAACACAGATGTTATATAACCTTTTTTACAGTCTACAGTTTGTACGAATGGCTTTGTCATGTCATGGATGTGCTAGGACAGCAGAACTGACCAACAGTTGTTTTATCTGTTCAAATGCCTGCTTTCCATCTTCAGGCCTTTTAATAATATCTCCTGCTGACCTGGGCTGAGAATAAAGTAAACTCTGCAACATTTGTGTTTCTAACGCGTGGTTAGGAATCCATTATCTACAGAAGTTAGTCATTCTCAGAAAATACATCATTTATTTCTTTGTCTGTGGCTGAGGTGCTTTTTAAGATAGCTTTACTTTAGTGGACCACAGCTGCTAATGTTGTGGCCTTGTTTCTGCTAAAAATCTTAACAACGCCAGGGTATGTTGTTTACAGGTCTTCTTATCTGGAGGAACAGCACTAGATGTTCAACAACAATTGACTGTCCCTCGAACTGTAGCTAAGTTTGAGCTCATGGCTTGTGAGAATACCGTCTTTTGAGCCAGCACTCAGCCCCCACCCATCCTGTCTTAGTCCAATGTATCAGTCTAGGTTAATGTAGTTAGTGTGACAGGCTTACATTTCTCTTAAAATCTTTTTGGGGCTAAACAGTGTATATTCTATACATAGTAATATTTTGAGACATCATTGTTTAATTTATTCTAAAACCCATGTATTGTTGGAACAATTCTAATGCCCAACCCACATCACATCTCTTCCTAATAAGTTTGTAGGGCATGTTTTTGAAACATAATCTGTATTTTGAAATATCTCTCCTGTTTCAAACTCTGCTTTTAGATGTCTCTTTCTTCTTACAACCTTACTGTTCTGGGCATCTAATTCTCTGATTACTGCTCAGCAGGCACCAAAGTCACATAAAACAAAACAAAACAAAAAATCATTGGCTTTCTTGCCACCATTAACGTTAGCTTTGCTCTGTTTGGTGCAACCAATAATGTAAAAACATTTTCAAATCAGTGTTACAATTTTCTTCTTGTTGTAGACATTTTAAACCACCTCTTATTGCTATTATCATGTGCGTCTTCTGCTTTTGACGCACTTTTTCCCATTTGTAAGTTATTTTATGTATTTCTCTTAATACCTCTAATAATAACTGCTCTTGAAACCTTTTAAATTACCTTTATCTTATTCTTCACACTAGGGTTAGTTATGTTTATATTTTCAGACTCTCATAGTTTGTTCTTGAGATCGCAATGCTGAGTCAACCCGAGCCCGACCAGAGGTCCTCCGTCTCTCTCGTTTTGTGAGGAGGTTGAGGCCAGGGGATTTCCCTGGGGTGATCAGTCCCCTACTGGTTCCGGGTCAAGGCATCTCAGTAATGCGAAATCAGTCCTTTAATTACATAAATTATGACTATAATTATCTGTGTTTTACCCATTGTAAAAAGTTTGTCTCAATCCCACAGAAAAATAACACAGGAGTATCTCTGACTCTTGCAAATTCTTTATCTCTTAAGCAGACTGGAGATAGCTCTTTTAATTCGTCTCCCTCAGGAATATATCTATTCGTAACGTACTATACCCCTCTAACTGAGCTATAACTGAGTTTCTCAATGTTTGTGTTTTGTCTCTTAAGGAGACCGGAATATACCTCAGCATCCAGGAGTATCTCTAACTCTAGCAAATTCTTTCAGGAATATATCTAAAACAGTTAGTATCAACCCCACAGCAAAACACCAGGTAAAGGGGAATGGATAGACCTTTAAAAGACTTCTCCGGAGTCGTCTAGAAATAGGTCTAGAGAGTTTGTACAGGCTTCCAGTGGCCAAGGGGATATATCTCTCATTTACCCCGAAGAGTTTGTACAGGCTTCCAGTGGCCAAGGGGATATATCTCTCATTTACCCCGAAGAGTTTGCGGAGGACCCCCTACCACGCAGGTTTATTTCTCATTCACACCCCGAGAGTTTGCGGAGGACCCCCTACCACGCAGGTTTATCTCTCATTTACACCCCTTTTTACACAGCTAGCAAATTCGTTCAACACACGAGGCAAGCAGGAATATCTCTAACAAGTTTGTAACCTTAAAGAATTCCTTCTCTACCCCGCGGAGAACAGGCAACACAGCCCCACTCGAAGACACGTGTACACAAAACCGAAACAAACAATAAACCAACAATATACTACCGTGCACTTACAACAAACAAACAATATACTCACAAACAGCTCGGAGTCCACACCCTACAGTCCAATTCTTTTCCTTCACTCTCGGCTCTCCCCGCTGGCAGGCCCTGGCCTCCTTCCAATTCAAGTTGGAGGTCTTTAGAAAAACAGAGTCTCATACTCCTCCGTATGGTTCAGGTCCTGATGATTAGCCCAGCGTGGAGAGCCGTTGAGGTTGTTGGAATCCCGGTCACGAGCCCCCAAATATGATAGGTGAAAATTCACCCTAGTTACCTCAGGACTCCGGAGCTGCATATAAGTATATTTATTAGACAAACAACAATTGCAATCGGGCTCACTCCCAGCACAAGGCTGAAAGTGAAGCAAAGATAAACACATTGCACAAGGTTTATATAGACAGAAGTTGAGCGTTCAGCAGGGAAAACCACGTGGTGGATTTCTGATGTCCGAGGCAAGGATGGAAGTTTTGCAAGGTTCGGAAGAAGCACAGTTCGAACCTTCTTATCACTTCTGGTCTAAACATGCTCTTGTACATATGCAGACTAAGTGGCACCTAATATTCTAAGTTACACACGCACACAGAAACACAGAAAAGCCATGTTTCTGTTTTCATAAGCACATGATTCATACAAGGAATTAATAATACAAGGCACTTGATTATTATATTCTTAAGTCATTAACAGTGTTTGGAAATTATCTCCATCAAAGTCGCTTTTAAAAGTTTCAACTAGGGTGTGACTTCTGCCTTGTTCTAATGTCTCGTTTTGATAGGATGGAACAAGGGAAGTGAGTACGGTGCACAGCAGACGCAGCAACAATCACCAGCCCGTGAGTCCGGGGACCGTGAAGAGGTAACACCCCAATTAAAAACAAACTGGACAAAACTGACAGAGAACCCCGAGTCACAGGGCAATGTGGTAATGCACTTGACCTCTGACCCCATCTAGCACTGGGCACCTCAGTGATATAACACAGAGAGAGTAAGTAAAGGAAATGAAGAAAAGAAAGAAAGAAAGAAAGAAAGAAAGAAAGAGAGGGAGTGGTTCAGTCTCAATGGATAGGACTGTCTTTGTCCTGCAGTGATAAATGAACCATCGCAAGAGGAGCAATTACACTAAGCCGTGATGCACCATGGTAAGGCCGAGCCACAAGATCTCATTAGTTTACTCCCTTAAAAAGAGATAAATAAACAGTATGGCATGTGTGGTATCAGCAGCGCTATTGATATACGAAACACACATCCCCCCCATAATGTCAAGTGCTGTTTTTCTCTGACCAGACACAAACTACACAGCTCATAAACTTACATGCACAGTCTGAATAAACTTGACACCAATTAAAAGTTTAAAAAAAAAGTAAAACAGCGCTCACCATGCAAATGAAAAAAGAAAACACAAGACAGGCATCAGATGGTCAGCCAAGATCAACCAAATTAATGACGAATACAATTACAGGGTAATATATTTTCTGTCTTACCCAAAATTGATTTGATAAGCATAGCAAATCATCTTTGCCTAATCATTGAGACGTATACTAGATTTAGCTCAATTATCATGTCAGCATCAATTCTGAGTTGTCAGATCTGCCTTCATTACCATTTACGAATTCATTTTATGTTTGATGTCACCATTCAGCCTGACTAAAACACCTTTCCATATTTAAATGAACTCCAGTACCATTTGGAGATAGGGACGGGTAAGTAAACTAACTGAGGCTTAATTCGAGATGCAACGCAACACCTACAGAACAGTGTTGCATAAAGAGATCATCTCCATGCCTCATCCGCCTGACATGAAGCGCATGTCTGTCTCACTGCTGTTAAGGCACAGTGATGAATCAGAGCCTAAATGCCGAGCGGCAAACACTAATCAGCTCATAGGAGGAGGAAGCGTAAAGAAAGACACAAAAGGCAAACATGGCAGCACACTCTAAAAATGAATGGAATTAGAGGGGCGTCATGCTTCCCTCAGACATCCTCTCCATCTCTCTCTCTCTCTGTCTCTCGTTCTCTCTCTCTAACACACACACACACACACACACACACACATCTTACTGATCTCTCCATTTCCTCCACACTGTTTTTCTCTTGAGAAACATAGTCAAATCTGAGAGAGCTGCTCCACTGTAGTGGATGACTGTCCTAAATCTGCCACTCCCTGTGCATGACAAAATGAAGTGCAGTTTGAGGAACACACATCATCACCCACTGTAATACCACTGCACAATGATGAATTTTACATTTCTGACTTACACACCTGCCACTGCAACAAGAGCAAAAAACTTGGACTTAAAATCCATTTTCAAATACTCCTAGGAAAGGGTTTTTTCTTTAAGTGGATATAGAAGGCCTGAGAAACTCCCAATGTGTGGGCATGCTTGGAGAAGTAAGAGGTTGTTCATTTTGTGGACGCCAAAGATATTGATTCCTTCAGCGACAAAGCTTCATTTCAGATGAGCAGATCCTTATTGCAACTGTTACAAGCAATCACAGAGAAGATTGAAAACTGATAAAAAGTTTTGTCTCCAGCAAAACAGGACAAGTGCGTTTGTGCATAAAGTGCTTCAAGGACAAAATGTCTTGAGCAATCCATCAATAAAATCGAAAGATTTTTTTTTGTTTGTCCAGAGTGGATTTCTACATTGCACAACACGGAAGTTAGGGGTGTTAACTTTTCTCTGAAACAAAAAGTTGCTTCCTTTGCAGGGAACTGTAAGGGCTTTTTTCACGGAAAAAAAACTAGAGATGCAGTTCAGCAAGATGAACAAATAAACATATCATTAGTCTGTACTCAAATAGGTCAACAGTGAATTGGAAATATGTTCCCCACGTTTCATTTTCTTTTTGATATAACGTCTCTTCAAAGTTGAGATAAACCCCAAAGTTGAACCCTCCCACTATGCATGGCCAACTGTCATTTCCATCGACGGTAAAGAACGTGGGAGGAGCCACTCCTTAGGGTTTGAATGGAGCCACTCCATAGGGGTTGAATGGAGCCACTCCATAGAGTTTAAATGGAGCCACTCCATAGGGGTTGAATAAAGCCACTCCATAGGGGTTGTATGGAGAAAAGTGAAGCCAGTTTACAGGTTAGGCCTACTTCCTGTTGGGCCTTCCACTGACCATTTGTCTACGGCACAGCAAGAGGCCCAGTTTGGTGACATAAAGCAGTGGATGAAACAACACGAGAAACAGGGTACTCTCTGGTAGCTGCGGTCAAAAAATATTTTGGCTTATTTTGTTGACACAGTAATAGATGTTAGTCAGGAATACTTAAAACAAGGGAGTTTTTATTTCACAGCTTAATGTAGGCCTAGTTGTGGAAAGAAAATGCTATTTTAGATCATGACATCTTCGGAGTAGACCGAACACAAAGATGTTATTTCGTCAGGATGACACAGCAGCATGGAATCTGAGCATTTAATCATCATCAATTACTTTTCAAATGAGTTCTGTTCGTGTGAGTTCATAGTTCGAGAAACATTTTTATTATGCTGCCATAAAGCGAGTTACAAGGTGATGGGTGAGTCTGACTGGTGCAATGACAAGAATCACTGGAACAGCAGGTTGTTTTTATATGCACACAATTCTGTCCCTGATGGTCTATGGTGTTTGTACACTGATGTAGGCTATTTCTAGACCGCAGCTGTCCTAATTAAGTCGTAGATTAGGCAAGACTAGTTGTGTGGTGGGAAATGAAATCAACAATCCACTAATTCAAAGTCAGTGAATTATATGAAATTAACATTTTTATCACTTTATTATGTCCATCTTTTTTTTCTCTGCAAACATAGCCTAATAAACGAATGGCCTATGCTACCGCACCCAAAGCATTGCACCAAGAGTAAATTGCAGCTGAACTGTGGACATAGGCTAAAGGGAAAGGCACAAAACAATTGTGGAAATACATTGTATTAACAAACTGCATCAATTATTTGTATTAATCTAGAATTACAATTTACTGATGGATTCTTCTGTATTTGATATCACATTCGAATTAACCATGCTCTAGGCCTAGAAGGTTGCCCACTAGCTACCTGTGTTGCCTGCATGTGCCTGTCGACTGCATTGCGGTACTGCTGCGTCTCTGTTGCGTGTGTGTATTCACACCACGTTTCTGCTGTGGCGCTGCCACTGCAATCCCTATCTTTCTGAATTGTTTGCCTTTGATAATGGCCGTCAGTATGCAATCAGTTTAGTATCATCCATCATTGATGAGTGGTCCAAAAGGTGAAGACCAGAAAGTTGACCACCTAAAAGATGCTGGGCTTTAATTGTTTGTTTACAGGTCCAAGAGCACGAAGTGCAGTGTGTTTCTACCTCTGCGGGCAACCATGAGTATGTTGTGTGTTTAAGAAGGGACTATCAATTAACTTTGACACCAGAACACCATTAACATCAGAAGGCACCGTATGAGCACATATGAGAAAACAAACTAATGTTAGTGCCCTAGTGTAGGTTGTTATTCTATGTTAGCTAGCGTTAGCTAACGTTAGCTGTTGGCTAGCACTGCTTAGCCCTGCTAGTTATAAACATAACGTACCTTGTCGCTTTGAATTTACACAAAACATCAGCTGGAATGTAGGCTGTAATTAATCCACAGTGTTGGGGGTTTCTTCATTTATTTAAAAAATACAGCCGATGAAGTCAGTCGAAATGTTTAGTGCAATGTAAACTGTTAACATCAATGCTATCGGCTAAGTTATTTCACCCTGTTGGCTGGAGTTAGTTGAGCGGGTAACATCAGTTATCGTTGTCACTTTGAGTTAAAACAAGCAAAATATCAGGTGAAATATAAACTGTTATGAATCGGCAATCAACAGATTTCCGTGCTTCGCACTCTTTGTTTACTAGCTATGGCAGCCACCATCTGTGAGTAACAACACAATAGGTGAACCTTACACCATTCATTTCAAGAGGCATAAAAAATGACAGTAGCTGGGTTTCTATCCAACTTTTTAATACACATTTTGATTATTCAAATAAGAAATCCTGACTGGAAACACTTGTATTTAACATAAAATCTCAAAAGAATATCAGGGAGCATTACAACTATTTTTACTAGATCACTACACAGGATCCGGATGGACATGTCAGAGTTGGAAAAGTAAAAATTGTATAAGAGCATACGTGTGATTGCTTTCACAATGCTGTCTGATTGAGCAACCACACTAACTAACTAACTACAAAAGAAGATAACGTAGGTCTTGCAATCACTTGCTGTGTTGTCTTGGGGAGTTACTGGATAGGCCTATGACATTTAATTAACAGATCAGAAATTAATTAAATTGGATGTTGTTGATGTTAAATACTCCCTTTTGTAACTAACTGTGTGATGTGGTCATTTCTGTCAAGCATTATTACCTTCCTCCTTTAGCATACTTGTGGTTTTAAGCTCTATCAAACAAGCACTAGCTCACCAAATGATGATACTATACTTCATTTGAAACAGCTGGTGAAGAAAATGCACAGGCCTTTCATCTGGTTTTACTCATTAATACAGCAAGTAGGTGACACCTCTAGAAGGACTCCTGATGTTGTTGCAAGTTTTGCCATGTCTGTGCTTGAAGGTTAATTGAAAATTATACATTCACACTACAAATGCTCTGTAATACATTCATGTGTGTCTATATGAGTTCTATGCGAATTTTGTTTCTGTAGTTTTAAGATAAAACATTTTAACTCATCAACTAGCATTAAGCTCCCTGCTGGTGTACTTGTTGACCTTGTGTTTCAATAGCATTTTTGTTAGCTGTATTACACAAGAAGCATCATATCCTACACACAAATTGTATGCTTTCTTATGTTTCAGAACCACCCTGCCAAACTAATTCACATAAATGATGTTTAAAGTATATCGGTTATATAAATAAATAAACCCCTTTTTAACCTGATGCTTAATCATGGTTCTTTTGCAACACATGCTGTTCAAAATATGTTTCACCAGATTCATCTGGTCGGTGTGAAGTCATATCAGGAAAACCCAGTAAAAGCAAACAGCTGTAAAGCCCGGCAACTGATTGTGAAGCTGTCAGTTACGTGTATTCATTGATTTTAAATTATTTAGTTTGGAATTGCTAAAGGGAAATGTCAAACATTGACTTTGACAGCTGTTTGTTTTCACCGAGTTACGCCATCGCGTAATGTTACTTCCGGCCAGAGGAATGTGCACAACTTGAAGTGTTTCAAGTTTTCTGTCCAATATCTTCCGATATGTCTGGCTCTGGAGACTTATGTAGTCATGCGGGAGATTGCTGCAGAACTTTAAAAAGAGTTATGAATGCAAAAGGGAAAAACAGAAGTCTGTGCCATTATCCTATTGTTTTCTTTTTAAGCAGGAGAATTCATCCTGCTTTTCACTGGGGCACATCATTGAAAGTAAAAACAAGCTTTTGATGGAATATGTTAGCCTATTCAGAATCAAAATGGCCTATCAGTACTGCACTATTTGTGATGTTCTTCTGGCCCATTACAACATGGAAGTTATTCAGTCCATAATTGCTTTTTAACAAGAACTAAGGGGAGTGGCCTCCTGAGTAATTGTACAAATGGCTCAGCATTAGCATAGCCTTTCTGCTAATCGCTCAGAGTAAAAGCATGCTCACGCACACAGGGGAATCGCTGTTGGGAGAGAAAACAAAAAGCATATCCTGCAGAAACTTCCCATGTTAACACAAAGGCATTGTCCTATTTGTCACACTCCCTGTCAGCATGTGTGGCATGGCATTGATTTTATTTCTGTTGCAAATTGATGGATGTAGTCAAGGCTCCCCCCAGACTTTGCTGAGAGTGATGAAGGGAGGAGAAAAAGGGACTGGAGGATGAGTAGTGTCTTCCCCAACACCTAAACATTACCAAAGTTCTTCGTCTGTGTCCTCAGATCTTCTTGATAGAGAATGGTGTCGGCCAATAAACCAAATGAAGTGATCCAGAAATATGCTGATCTGCCTTATGGACCTGCACATTTCTACTTCCCTCTTATTATTAGGCCTTGAAATCAATTTGTCTCTGACCTTAAACTAAGACTATGCAATGCTTTCCGAGGAATTAACTGTGGTCATTCATTTTCAGCTTGGTTTTAAAAGGGTGCTGCTGAAATGGCCTACAATATAAAGGAAGAAATAATAAAAACTTGATAAAGTTGGCAGAACTTTTGACAGTCCTATTTGGAGGCCTTACAACTGTAATCTCCTGGCAAAAAAACAGCCTTCATTCTTCATACTCTGTCGATAATAATAAATACAGACACTTTGGAACACTTGCTGAATTTTTCATGCGTGCTTTACAGGGAGGGCTTCTTTGCACAGTTCTCATTAAGGCTGCCATGAGAGGAAGAAAACAAATATTGATTTTTGTAAAGATACAGTGATGCTCTGTTGAAGTTGATTGGGCAGAACAGCAATACCCAGTCAATACTCTAACACTCACCAATGTAGAAAACTCCTATTTTCAGCATGGCTATGAATAATTTGTTCTTTCGAATCTTGTATTCCTGTGTTACATATAATGGTGATGGCAACCCCTTACTTCAAATAAGAATTTCAGTCCTTCCATGGAAATGTCATTTTTAATCACCAGTGAAGCAAATCAAGCCATCCTTGAACACCTGAGTTTGATTACGAGCACAAATTACATCTTAGCCATGCAAAGACCAGTGTTTACATCAATTACGTCTACTCTGCTTTTAGAAAGCTGTATTCAAAGACAGAATCACCACCTCAAATGTTTCCACTTACCATAACTTTACAACAGGCTGTGTAGTGATGGGAGAGCGTAGTCACCCCACCCGGACTTGAACCCAGGTCTACAGGGTGCCAAACATGCACTCTGACCGCATCACCAAAGAGCCAGGCTCGTTGTTATGGCAGTCAGAGCACATACTCATGTGTAGTGACGGCACATCGTCACACTGCCCTCCCCATCAGGAAGCGCAGCCTTGCGCCCCACACACAAGTGCTTCACCCATCCATGGGGTCCCTCACACAGGGGTCAACCTACCTGGGGGTCCCTCAGACAGTTTTACAGGCCGCCTCTGATGACCTCACGGCAAGCCATCCTACTTCTGACACCATTTGTGGCGAAGGGAAAGCATAGTCACCCCACCCGGACTTGAACCCAGGTCTGCAGGGTGCCAAACATGCACTCTGACCGCAACGCCAAAGAGCCAGGCTCGTTGGTATGGCAGTCAGGGCAGATACTCATGTGTAGTGACGGCACATTGTCACACTGCATTATTCTCAGTTAATCTAGAGCATCCCAAGTCTTAGTTATTTATTTTTGTTGTATTTTTGTATATCCCTTATTGTATATCATCATATTCATTACAAATATTAAACTATGTAGTCTTTTCTAATGGAATTACCATGTGATGCACAGATCTACATATGATGCTTACTTGACTACTTCATGTTTAGGCACATTGCTGTTTAGGGATTGCTTATGAGTTCTCAAAGCTGGGTTTTTCTAACCCACCTTCCAGTTTAAGTCAAGCAATGACCCTATTGCTGTACTGAACACATCCCATCATGCATTCTCTCAGGTAGGGTATATTGACTATGCATCTCATCCATGCATACTTATAATGGGCTGTCACAATATAGCTGCTTTGTATCCTTCACTCACAAGTTTGCATGGGGGTACATTTAATCTGTGATTGGCAGCTGATGAGATGAGTACTTTGAGCACTTTGATGGCTGGGAAAGTTTTCTGTATACTGATTAGTGTGAGATATAAAAACAGCTTCTGTTACTTCTGGAAGCCGCCTGACTTGGCATTTTTTTTAAAGGTCTGGCTACAGACTACAAGATTTCAGCATTTTCTAAATTAGGCTGCAGAAGGGCTGAGATGATCACACTTTGGTATGTTGTGTTCTACATCAAAAACACACTATTAGCCCCTTTGTAATTACTGCAGTTGGTCTGCATCTCAAATAACTAAATACTGTTCTTTATTGCTAAATTCTGTGTTAACATCAAACCAAGTCTTTCCTCCATGTAACATTCACTGTGACAGCAGTCTCGTTCTATTGTTAGCGCAGTTCACATTAGCATAGTGCTAATTAACATACCCAAAGGTGGTGCTACAGATCAAAGACAGTGATGTACTGTTTAATATTGCTGGTTTATTATATCTCATCAGCCTCAGATTACCGGTCTTCGCGTGCCTTGGTCCATTTCAAGCAGGCGTGTCTCTGGCTCCTCCAAAGTCAATGCAATATTAATGCCAACGAGGTCCACTGTGAAGTGCCATGGAGGCTGCCAAGTCTCTCCTGCGTGGCTTGAGTAGTGTCTGCAATTCGCATTGCTGTTGGAAACCTAAAGCTTTTGAACAGAGGTACATTATTTTCTTTGAATGCGGCAAAAGGTAAACTGGTTGCCAGAAACGCAAAAGGTTAAAATTGCAAGTGTGCTGATGGTTGAGATAAGAATGAATACCCCCTGGAGTCAAACACTGTACAATGCCATGATTAATTAAATACATTGAAGAAACAAAGTATATTTTCTATAATGGAGGCTGAAACACTTTGCTGTTGTGTGCATTAAAAATAAATTCATCCTTAATGAATTCATTTCAGTTGTGTAGTACAAAAACAGGATATGGTGATTCATTGAGCTTACAGCATTGCACAATGTTTGCTGCTATTAAATATTTATCTGTATGTATAAGGATGCCTTTTCACTAAATGAGCATACAAAGAAACAATACAATTACTGGTACATTTATCAAAATACTGGATTGCATGAACATCGTTTTGCTCATGAATATGTATGACTAGAATCTTTATCTCCGTGTATGTCTTCGTATATCATTGACCACAACACAAGGAGTAATTAAAGAAGATTTTACAAAGAGCACAACGGGCAATGGCTTATGATGCTGTTGTGTGGGCTGAAATGGCTTCTCTGATCTCTTGATGAATCTTTTGCAAATGTGATCATTATTTCCTCATTTTGGGTCTTCTGGAGGACTGATCACCTGGTTTTCTGTGCGCTTGACCCCAGTGACCACATTAAGCACCTGCACCCCACCCTCTCCGCCCCCCTTCTCACCCCCCTTCCCAGTGCCCTCCCTCTACCCTTTCCCTATTTTTAACCCACCCACATCATACTGTCATTTATCACTCTTAATTATCACTTAATTATCACTTTTTTTATATCCATTCCTTCATTTTTTTCCCTCCTTTCTTATTCCAGCTGTCTCTACCCCCGCTCCTCTACTTCACACATTCAGGTGGATTTCTTTCCCCCTGTCTGCTGCCTCTCTGCCTGTCTGTTTATTGGTTCCTCTCTCGTCTATGCCCTTACTCACCCTCCCTCTGTCTCTCTCACCCACTCTTTAGTTGGAGGTCATCCTTGTTTATTGTGGCTGGGTAAACAGGCTGATGAGAGGCTGGTTGAAGGATGGCAAAAGGCAGCATATCTCCGCGGCTGACATACTGATTCGCTCGGAGACTGCACTTGATGAAAACATATCGCTCCGAGACCATCCCCTTCCCCCCTGCTCTTAATGTAATCTAATATTGATCAGGTAAGATAGCTTTTCAAATATAGTTCTCTCCACACACACACACACACACACACACACACACACACACACACACACACTCACTCTCTCTCTCTCTCTCGCTCTCTCTCTCTCTTTCTCTCAATTACAGTTTTTTCCCTTCATTCATTAGGCAGAATAACCGAGAGTGGATGAAGACAGCGATTCTTCATTAACTAGCACCTGGAGTTTCCTCAAGTTTTCCTCACATCCACACACCTGACTGCAGCAGCAGCAGCACTCTCTGTTAGTTCTCATAGTACAGTCTGTGTTTTTGTGTGAGCTGCCGGTTCAAAGGCAGGTTCAAGGGTGCTGCTGTTGCCTGTGCTCTCCTGTCCACTCCCCCAAGACTGTTGCTCTGCACACTGCTGCTCGGCAGAGCCTCAGAGCGAAGCATGCTGAGGGCTGTCTGTGGATACTGTGGCTAATTAGATCGACATCTGCTTGCAGATGTTGCGAGACAGGTTCTCTCTGTGTGTGTGTGTGTGTGTGTGTGTGTGTGTGTGTGTGTGTGTGTGTGTGTGTGTGTGTGTGTGTGTGTGTGTGTGTGTGTGTGTGTGTGTGTGTGTGTCTTAAAAGTAGCTACAGGGTATTTTGAAATCTTCCCTCCAAGAAGTGGCATTGGAATTCCTTCTGCCATTTCAGTGAGTGCTGCTTTGACAGGTGGATCTCACAGATGGTAAACCATGCTGCTGTGGTAGTATTAAGACCACCAAGTCTTTCATATCAATTGGGAAACATGTGGTCCCTGTGATGGGTATTTTTCATTACATTTTTTTATCATTTTGATGTGTTCCAGCCTCTTTTATACTCATCCTGTACCTGTGTACTTAAAAACGCAGACAAGTGAAAGAAATGACATGCAGGCAGTCATACTCTCATCCAAACACACACACACACACACACACACACACACACACACACACACACACACACACACACACACACACACACACACTCGATTCCCTCCTGTTTGTGTGTTGTTAGAGCCCACCTTCTCTGACTTTGCTGCATTAGATGGACTTGGCTGCCAGTGAATTTCTTATCACCCCATACTGCCTTCCTCTCCTGAGTGCTCTAATGCCTCCCCTCTTGTCACTGCAGACTGCCATGGGATGTGCTCCTGTCCCAGATATGACAGAAGAATTGACAAGTCTTATGTCCACGTCCAACTGGGAGTGTGAGTAATTACCCACAGAATTACCACCAGCTGTTTGCTACATGTCTCACATTTTTTAATGCAGAAAACCTGCAGCCATATTTTAGGATTATTGTCAATCTTTCTCTCCACCCTATCCGTGGCTTACACATCACTGTTATTTTTGATGTGCTCCTTCATTAGCCAAAATCATGACAATATCCCCAACACCTATTTTGTTCCAGCTCAACAACGCAATCTAGGTCAGACCTTCTTTTTTAGCATTTCAATACTTTCACTGTGAATGACAGTAACAGCATCTATGAGGAAAACATCCAAATGCTTCAACCACACACCAAAAAAAATGCATTTGTTCCACTGTGTGTTTGCATCTTTACTTTCCAGATGCCAATTGTGCAAAGTTTGAAAGCTCTCCAACTTTTGCTTTGAAATAATGAATGCATAGCCCAAGGCAATATTGAAGTGACTTTCAGATAGATAATTAACTGAATGTGTCTTGAGCACTGTTCATCATTCGCCTGTCCCTCTGTACCTCCGGGGAGAATATCTATATCCGATCTATGCGACAAAAAAATACTGAAATGCTATTATCAACTATTTATCTCCTTCAAGACATTTGAATGCCCATATGCAGTAATCAGCCTTTAAAAAAAAAAATCTTTAAATAAGTACAGGCAACCTTTTCAGTGTGATGGAAAATTAGATTTGTTGGTAGATTAGTGAGTTTTGCCCAGATCCTTCCTCTGTTCATGGCCTATTTATAGAAAAACTGGAGCAGATTTGCAGAGGGGAATAATGGTAGATAGCTCTTCTGAGTAGAAGGACATTCTCGTATCTGGATGCAGTGTTTATCCTCACAAAAGTGTTTCGGTACTGAGGTGAGATTGAATGAAGATGGAGGGTACTAACCCCGCTTGGGAGATGTAGCAGAAGAGAATTGAAATTTTGTCAACCACCCAAACTCTGACTACTTTCCTGCCCTTTGAGAAATAGTTCACAGACTGGTAGATACTGCAGATGGGTGGATTGGTAGGTGAACGGACAGGCCAATGTGGAGAAATGGAATGGTTCCGTTTGGAATTGTTGGCCTGGGAGGCTGTGAGCAAACCGTGCTGAGGGCACCCACAGGCAAACAATCAAACACTATCAGAGAGGTTACAGAAGGCAAAGCTCTGGCTATTCACCGATCAATGTCTCTGCGAGAGAAAGGTTTTATGTGATGTAAATGTTCTCTAAGCCCAAATGCATTGACAAATTGGCCTGTTCGTAGCATTTCCACAACCTAGCCCTCCCTCCAGCAACCGGCCTGAAATATTCTTGCAAGGTCTTTTTATTTATTTATGTTTGTATTGGAGTTTTGTGTTTTGCCCCATTCAAATGGTTTAAAATAGATCAATATTTGCCAAACATGGATTCCACTTCACAGGTTGTAAAGAGACTGTAGATGGTTGTCGAATGTGGGGTCCCGCTCAGCATGCTAGCATTAGCATTGTCACCTTTTCTCTGTACCGATCTTGGCATAGTCTCAGTCTTATAGGGCTTGAGTAAATATAACTAATGAAGTCAATTTAGCACAAATTGATCAGGCTCTCCGAGAACATTATCAAAGGTACTTGAGAGGCAAAAATGAGGAGAAATGTATTGATTGCCGTGTCTCGAGCTGTGTACACAGGTCTGGTCTTTCGCAGATGAAATCCCATTAAGCCTGTCACGCTCATCCATATTTGGCTCTGAGCACTTATTTGGTATCTTCTGCATAGATGTTTTTAATTAGGCAGATTCCAGCCCCCCCTCCCAAACATATCAATGTTCTTTGGAACTGCTCAGATGTGAGGGCTAAGTGACGTCATCTTTGGATGATGCGACGTAGACAGATGGAGTAGTACTTGTTAGGCTGAGCCTCAGGTACACACAAAGGACTCCCGTCTGCCAAAAATCTGGAATACCACTGAAACGTCCCTCTATTTATATCAGCCAGAGACGGCCCAAACTCTTACACTCCATGAGGGGAACTTGGAGAGGGCTGCATTGGCTTCCAGCACTGACCACATTCAAAGTCGCAATGGTGGCTTAAGCACTGAATTATTCGTCCATCTGCACCATGCTTGTGCATTGTCATATAACCACTTTTGGACATGACACTCTGAACTGTCACCTTCAATCACACTCTCTTTTACCCTCAGAGAGAAAAGAGCCTGTGCTGGAATCAAGAGGTTTAGGGCGGGGCTGATGGTTACTACTTCTGACTTTGTTGTTCTGCATGCACTGTGTGTTTATACCAGATGGCTTGTAAATAAAGATTTAATTGTGACAACTGAGGCATGCTTCCCCCGTACTCCGATGTTGCTGGCTGTCAGACAGTAAAACTTAGACATGACCGCAGATGTGCTAAGGTAAACATTTATTGTGTTTCCAAAGGCTGCTTTGGTACTGTTATTGTAACATTTTATTTGTTTGTAGAATGCTTGTTCATTGTGGTCAGTCGATGTGAGTCAGCTGGTACTGCGGTTTCCACATTACAACCTGTGTGTTGTCGCCTTCTGTTGTGTGTGTGTATGTGTAAGGGTAAAGGTTAAACACACCAATATGAATGAGATTGTATAAACATTTACATAAGTCAATTATATTTATACAACAGGTGAAATGACGTGAACCACCCGCTGTTGCTCTCAGCTCAGAGATTATGCACTAAGTGAGTGGTTATGCCAGGCTAATTTTCTGAGGTACAGAAAGAGTAAACAAAATCGAAACCAATGGAAGAAAACAAAATCTGGTGTCTTCAAACTCAATTAGTCGGCAGTAGAACTGTACGAAAGCAATATAACTCTCGTGTTCGTAGGGTTGGTAAAGGATATCTTCACAGCTGTGATTACCTGCAGCACTTAGCCTCTAAATCACAACCATGAGGATATCCTGTACTAACCCCACTCTCACTCGTGTCATACTGCTTAATTAACCCAAGTGAAAGACATTGAGAGAAGAGCCCAGTTCTTCTCACTATACAGTGAGAAAACAACCCAAAGAGACTGACTCATCGACTCATAGGAATAAAACGCAAAGGCCCAAGGCTGACTTGGTTTGAGAAATGGTGAGATTGACCAAAGATTGACCAAAACAGGTGTCATTTTGCAGTGAGACTCATTGCAGTCAATGGATCCCCCCCCCCCCCATGCTAGCATGAGGCAGGCAAGCATGTGAGTCGGCAACCCTGATAGGCCTATTTGCACAGGCTTTGTTGCATGTACAAATTGCCCACTAATAAACCTCAATCTATTTTTAAGCACAGCTTCCCGGATGTCATGTCATGTTAGGGGTCAGTGGAATTGCTTTTAATGGACTTAAAAGAATAGGGATTACATAATACTAATACATAAGCAAAAACAGGGGCATGATGAGTCAATGCCAGAGATAGCGCTGACTACTGAGCTGGATGATGAAAACGGGCCGTGTAATTGGGTTAGTCACAAGTGCAGGCAGCGTTTTCCTCTTATTTTCTCTTGAGGTGTTGAGCTTGTCAAAACACATTTTAGTCTGAGGGGTTGCAATTAATCAAAATCAAGCTCATTCATCAGTCACTTCTGATTAACAGTTATTCAAAACGCTCCAGCTGTCTGGCTTGCCGGCCGTCAAAAAGCATCCTGCTCAAGTTTTAGCCGAGCGTGTACACACACACACACACACATGCAAACACACACACTGCTTGAGCAGCCAGCCCCTGCAGAGATAAAACAGGATTTGGGTCTTGTGGTCACTGCTCGCCCCTTGAGCTCCCTCACCGTATGACAGCCCGTGCGAGAGCATGACATCGTCTAGACGGCCACATCTTTTTGTTTACAGTGTGAAACAGGATGACGTCAGGGAAGATGAAACATGCCTTTTGGGGACTGTTCATACTGGTGCCTCCGACCAAAGAAAGTAATCCTGAATCCTTACTGCTTTAACTGTCTCAGCAAGCAATGCAGCAGAGTCTTCTTAACTGGGATTGCTTTACGACCGTGATGAAAGGCACTCGATTAGACTTAGATATTCAGTCAGGGAGCCAACTGGCCAGGCCATCTGTAAGTCATTGATAGTCTCAGTGAGGCACGTACATTTTTTTTTTACTAGTCGTTAACTTACTCACCACTCTCTCTCTCTCTCTCTTTCTCTCTCTCTCTCTATCTCTCTCTCTCTCTCTTTCTCTCTCTCTGTCTCTCTCTCTCTCTCGCTCTCCATTGTTGGACCCTTGCTTCATTAATAATTCATTAATGGATGAAATTAACTTCTAACTATGGGCCTCCCTCAAACGCTCAAGCAGTCCAGCCGATGCCACCCACAGGAGAACATCAGAGCAAATGAGAACGTGGGGAATCTGGAGGAGAGAAAAAGAATGTCCTCGGGTAAAAAACAATTCATGGATTCCTCATATTTAGCCCCCCAGATCATTCCATTAGAACTCTGGCGGCTCCGGGGGAAGAGGCTATAAAACGCCTCCCACCACACTTCAGAGCTTCCCTCAGCGTGGCTGTACGTCTCTGCAAAGCAGAGCATAGTTGTTGCTTGTTTCAGCTGCAAATCCAGTACATCTCAATGTGATTATGTGGGTTAAGACACGTGAGGAGAAAAAAAAATCTTCCTCTCAATGCCCCATGCAAATGACTTGTGAATAGACGTAGAGCCTGTCTTAAGGGAATACTTATGCAGAATTTGATGGAACCAATGGCAGTGCTTATCTCAGGAACTTCCTGTGTTGAAATCAAAATGGCAAGATGTTGAGCACATGTCTCCAGCCCCCTTCACTCAGCACAAGACAAACATTGACAGAGATAATCAGTAGAGTGAGACTTCCCAGGCAGAAGCCTCATATTAAGCCCCAGTCCAGCACAATAGAAGGAATGTGTCACCATTGATTACGGGAATGTTAGTAAGATGCTACATTTGTATTGATAAGCTGTGAGGGGTTCAATTTATCTTCTGGACAAGACTATCCTCAGTTCACATTATCAAATAATGAACTCACCCTCCCTCTGGCAGATATTCCATCATTCACCCTCAATGCCAATAAATTATGTACTTGGCAATTAACATTCATGTATAAAACGGCAAGGATATTCCACAGCATATTAATCCTACGAGTGAAACATTCGCTTTACCCACAAGAGGAACATTTACATTCTGACATTTAGCCAATGCAATTTTAACTAGAGCATGGTATTATACACTTCGGATACTGTGCATAGGTAAAACGATTCAGTGTTGCGCACATACTCTCTGATGATCCCAAACTCCAGTGTTGAAAACTGAAAGTGAAATTTGAACAATGCTTTTGTTATTTTTTTGATTTAGCAAAATGTCACTTTTGAATCAGTGTTACTTTGTTACTCATAAATCATTTTATGAAACTTTTGTTGGCATGGACACACTCCTCTATGTCTCTTACATATACTGACACTCCAACCCAATCTCAGTAGGACTGTTAAAGCAATAAATGCTGTCCAGATGCTATTCGCTCTTTCATGAAGTTGTCAAAGTGTACAAATGAAAAGCCAATCATGGTGATAAGGCATTCATTGGGTTGTCAGTCTCTCTCATTACTTAATGTTAAGCCCATTTTTTCCCCTCTCCGCACACAGTAATATAATAATAGTGAGTGTTTGAACAGCTGCTACTGCACTGCACCCTCTGAAATGAAAAGCCAGGCCAATGTACTGTTGCAAAACAGCTGGTCTGCATCAGTGGCAGTAAGACTTTGGACAGCTCTAACAGTATGTAATTGAGGCTTTGGCCAGGCATGTTTTGAATTTTATTTGATAAAACTACAGGGCTGTATTTAACAAGGACCCCCTCTCGGAACATCTACTCCAGGGATGTGTGGAGTTTTGCTGGAGTTTGGATTGAATCGTGTTTGTCCCGAAATGGAAAGTCAAATATGACTTAATTTCCTCCCCCATGACATCAGAGATCATGATTTGCCAGTTTGTATATCATGTAACCAAAGAGGAATTGAATTGTCTGCTTGTAGTCTGGCTGGCATTTAGAAAGGCATGCGTGATCATCACCAATGCGGCCCATTGAACTCAGTGTGCCCTCGTCTTTCTCTCTCCCTCTCACCCTCAGACGGCTCGGGAGAAAAGCTCTCTTTCTGCCTCACTGTTGAATGTGAGCCATTCACTGGCTTTCACTGGCTGACTATGGCTGGCATGACCCGCATTTCCTTTTTTTTTTTTTGCCCTGTGGTAATGAGGCTTTTATGGCAGAGTCTGTCCATGCCCGCAACCCCGCCATGCATGCAATGAGTCGGGCACTTTGTGTAGGTTTCTATGCAGGCATCATTAAACTGAAAAACAAGACCTTTGTTTATTGAGACAGCAACTGCATAATGCCTTGCCACAGAACTGTCTTTAAAAAATTTTTTCAGAATTTTTCTTTTTTTCTGTGCTTGATATGTCTGTGGCATAAATTTAAATGATTTGACAGCGTATTTGGCAAAACAGAGGGGAGGGGGTCTCTCCCCCCCGTGTGGAATAAGATTTTACCTTTTGTCCTTGTGCCTTGAGTTGGATAGACATCACTTACGATTGGATCAGTGATGTTTGCAAGGCAGCCCAGATAACGACAGGTGATTGATCAAGGGAGGTGTTGCTGTATTGACAGAAGGTGAGCCAAAACCAGCTTTTTCCTACTGCACAAACAGAGAAACACCTGCAAAGATTGCCTGCATGTAGCGGCGGTGAAGAGTTAAATTGAAAAAGGCCACTCAAGTCTACCTTAATCAGGTCAGCTTGTTCTCCTTTAAACTGATTTAGAGATATGCATCTTAATAAGACTGGCGTCAGCAATGTCACACCTAATTTCACAAGGAGCCGTGCTCTTTCTCTATTTCTTCTCTTCTATTCATCTCTCTCTCTCCCTTTCCCTTCCACTTATCCCCCTCTCCACCCCCCACCCCATGGCTTCTTTGTGTCTCAGCATTTTTGCCACGCTGTGGAGTACTAATCAATCAGTGAGGGGGCCTCTCAGTCCAACTAGCAGGTGATCACTTGTTCTGCGTCAGAGCTGTAATAGGAGGAAGTGCTGGAGCAGTGCACGACAAAGTGGCATATATATATATATCTGAGGGAAGAATACATCCAAATAAGTGGCATATATATATATATATATATACATATATCTATATATATATATACATATATCTGAGGGAAAGAATACATTCAAATAAGCATACATATACATATTCTCTCTCTCTGTCTCAATCACTCACTAACTCACTCTCTCTCTATCTCTCTCTCTCTCTCACACACACACACACACTCACACTCTTTATCTCTCTCTCTCTCTCTCTCTCTCACACACACACACATAGATATAGGGGAGGAAAATCAACAGAACTACTGCAATTGACTGGTGTAAGTAGTGTCGCATCAAAATGATTTTGTGACAAATTGTTCATTCCTGTAACTGGGCTCAGTTTTCCATTAGAAGCCTGATGGGATGAATGCTAGCTTGGCTAACATTTCCTTCTGATGGACAGACTTGCCCAAATCGTCAGCATATTCCAAAGATGCTTAATTGCATTTTAAGTGAATCACACTTCCTTAATACTCCTCCTTCCCCCCTGCCAGCCTGAGGTATGTATTAACTATAATTTATATTATTTAATATTATAATTTTGTGTATTAACTCTATTGTGCGAGGCAGGGGATGACTGATGAAGATGTAAGGTATTAGTGAAACACACACACACACACACACACAATCATAGTTCTTACACACTGAAATGGAGACTAAACTAGTTTACTGCTCTATTTCCATCCACTGGTTTTATTAGTAGGTTTATTTCCAAGTATTTGAAATAAGCAACTCACAACTGCATTCATTTTGACTCCTTGTGTATGTAGATTCAACTGTGCAGGTCATAATCATATTCCTCAAACAATCGTTAAAATCTATACAAGTGTAAGGATTTGTCCATATGGTAAGCATATAGCAAAGCTTTTTTAACACTACTGCAGCTGAATCTATTTTCATATGAGTTGTTGTCCCAGAGCGCCAAAAGGAGTCTCTGTGAATGTGTCAGGCGGAATGACACTGACTGTCTATTATTTAAATTCAAAGATTAGTCATGAAGACATTTCAGGATGTCTCCAAAATATCAGCATCTAACCTCACTCCATTATCTTTCACCACCATCCTTTTAGCAGCCATCAGAAGGCCACACATCGCATATTTTATTCCGAACCATTTCCTGGCATTCCCACAAATGCAAACTACTCGGAAAATGTGAGGCACACAAACTAAGTAGAGCAGGCAATGATGTCTGAAGCTCAATGTAGTCGACAATGTATACCCCTATGTGTACACCTGTGAAGGAAAGGGGGGGGGGGGGGGGGGGAAAGATATGATACTAAAGCGACTTATCGACTTACAATGGTACCACACAGCAGGACCGTGTCTCCTCTCATGATGTGCTCTTGCGGAAGGACCGCTGCATGGACACTGGGCTTGATTAGTCATCCCACTCCAAAGATCTCAGGAGAACTCAGGAGAAGTTGAACTCAGGCCAGCCATGTAAAACATTAATACTCCTTAAACTCCGGCCATAAATCTTTTACTGAATTCATCCAGGCGAAAAGGCTGGATGGAAATTCATCAGTAGTTCGCAGCAAGCTGCACTTTGTGTTGAGCTACAAGAAGTACATTGACTCTTCTGCCCTTTGCTTCTTAATATCTATCTTCTATTACAATGCACACAGTCTTCCTAACTGGGCTGAAATGTATTCACAGTTAGGGGCCACAGATTCAGTGAAAGCACCACCATGTTATTTTTAAGCAAAACTAACGTCATGTTTTATTATCGGGAACAAAACAGATTAAATTACTGCTCTTGCATTTGCTAAATGAGGCAGACCAAACACACAAGACCCTTCAGTAAATCTGACCTCTCATTCCACGGAGAATTAATATGCACGTTGATATGAAATCATTACGGTAGTCAAGCATTTATTTACAAAGTGCGGGCGCTGCAATCACAATTATTCCCCCGAGCAATTATGGGAATTGCCTCGGAAGTGGGACATGAAGCTACTACTGGTAGAGTGCTGACGTGCTTTTTGTATCTTGACACTACAGTACGTCCATCCATCATGTGAAAAGTTCCAACCTGGAGATTACATCAGTTTTGCAGCGGGGATAAATTAGCCTCTGAGGTAAAAAATGCTGTCATCGCTCCTATCTGCCGCCATGAAAACAATTAATATAAGTGCGTGTGTAAGGGAGATTCACGGTGAGATAAATGGTTACAATCACTTATGGTTTTAATGGGGCTGCAGTGAATTGATATGACTCGAGAGAGGTGCTAGTAAAAACGCAAGCCCTGTCCACATATAAATCCACCTACACTAACTCTTGAAGTAATGGCATCTGACCTCGCTCGAGTCTTTCTGACATTAATCCTGAAGAGAAATCAGAGTTTTCATCTTGCCCCTTTTTTCTGACGCTTTCATCCTCAAAGGTAAAGAACTAATTAAACAAAACGCCACTTATAGACACAGCTGGTGAGGGACCAGGAGCCTGCCACTGTCCTGTCCAAACTCTGACAATTAGAGGAGAGGACAAAGGCTCCTTTGAGCTTTGCAAAAAATATTCATGTTTGGTTTGGGGGTGGGTGGGCTGTAGCATTGTGATTTCCCCATATCATCTCTTTTGTCAGCTCTCGGCTGTCACACTATTTTCTTTTTTTTTGGTTGGCTTTTGTTTTGGAGTCAGTGTTTACAGTGGGCCTGTTCCCTAGACAGGCAGCTGCCACTTAAAAATGGAGAAAGAAGGAAATACATTCAGAGACCTTGTGCACACTCTGTCCCTGGCTCATGGCATGGTTGTGGGGGTTTGCCGCTGGGGTTCCAGCAATGCAGTAATGCAATTCCGTGCAATTGTTTCTCTCTCGCTCTCTCTCTTGTTTCCTCTCCTTCTTTCTTTTTATCTGGAAACAGCTTGTCCGTGGATGCACTTTTCACCATGAAAGGAGTTCCAACAAACCAGCACAGATTAAATAGCCCAAGGGACAGAGAGTGGTCGTGATAGCATTCAAAAACAGAGGCACTTTTTGAGTGACAGATGCCACGATACAGTGACCATTGTGTAATTACAAGCTCATTGTTATTCAGCATAAAATCATGTCTGGGTGAACTCTGGGTGTGTTATTTGCATATTAAAGAATGAAACATTCACATGGATTCTAATGCCAGAGTTAATGTGGCATCCAGCATTACTCCACTCCTTCAGGTTGGCTCTGTCTCTGTTTGTGTGCCTGCTGTTTGGTTAGTAACAGGTATGTAATTACTGCAACTGCACCCCATTACAGACATACCATGGTTACTGTGCTTACCTGAGCACGATCATCAGCTCCAGAACCAGCTTGTGGAAAAATCATTTTTCTCTTATTGACACCATCAAGTAACAGATGCATCCCACGATGTTAAAACAACGGGAACCTTTATGAACATGATGAAAATGGACTATGCCTGGCGACTACATAATGCCATCTAGTTTCTCCTATTAAGATCTGGATATAAAAAACTTTAGGCTTTGGTTTCTGGGCTTAGCACAGTATTTGCTATCTGAAACTTCATGGGATGTGTTCCATTATCTTAAGAGCTACTGCAATGATTTTTCATTGACAACCCTCTTATCAACAACAAACCATCACAGTAACATCTGCAGCAGCAATATGGAGGCAAATATTGAGTTTTCCACTGACCCAAACCCATCTTTTACAAACATCTTATGACAGAAGAAAAAATAGGATTGCCTACTCCTAGGGATTCCAAATCAGACAGCAATTGTACTGATTAGTTAAACCCCATGTTGGGACACGAGGGATAAAATAATTGTGGAACTGTATGGAGCTGTAACGATCACAACCAGCCAGCGTCCCGCTGTGAGGCCTTGCGGTTCCCCCCCCCCCCCCCCCCCCCTGGCCCTCTCGGAAGGTGAACTCGTTAGACTGAACAAAGCACGTTGATTGGTTGAGGGCCGAATGGCTTGAATGGCGATGCCCCGCTAAGGCTGAGCCGGAAGAGGGATCATTACTGGTCTGTGGAGAAGATGCAGGTGTTGGTTTTTTTTCCCACAAAGATTTTGAGTTCTTGGTACCACAGCCAGAGTGCAGCAATCTCCCCAAAACCCTTCCTCAAAACTAGCAGTTGTTTACATGTGGAAGGCACACTCATAAAATCAATCCTCTTTCTCGTTTTAAACAGTATGGCAACCGATGATGATTATATTGATTGAAAGGTGAAATTGAATGTTGGGCAAAGCGGAGGGGATATTTACTGACTTGACAAGGAGAATAAAATGGGAAAGTGCTCCAGACAAAAACACAATCATTTTTTCTTTTTCCCAACAATTTCCAGTTGATTGACTTAAAAGGACAGTCTTAGATTGCTGGCAGGCTGTAGAGAGGAGCTGAACCAGGTAACTGATGAGGTAAGGATATTTATCTCAAACCACTAGTTAGAGAGGAGCAATCAAAGTCTTGATATACTTTGAGTGTGCTCTCAATCACCTCTCTCTATCCATAAAAGCCAGGGAAAGAGTAACTTTATTGCTTTGACATAAATCAATGGTTAGCATGTGCATCTCCCATTTACAATCACTGCTTTTGCATATGGCTCCCATGCGAGGAGCTGAGGAGCATGACCTCCCATCGAGTGAAGTTTTTATCTCGCCGACAATGCCTGCCCCTGTGTCTTGCTCCATTTGTCCGATCGCATTCTGCCCTGTTGTCTTCCTGATTAAAATAGCACGGAGTAATTGCTGGTAATGACAGCCTAATTGGGACAGCTATTGTGCTGGCTGAGTGCTTCCACAGAAAAAAGCCTTACTGTGTTCACCACATCAGCGGAGACCCTTAAAGAGTACATCAACTGGAGTGCACTGGAATATCATTACCACTTAATATATTCCACGGCTGCGGGACTTGAAAACCAAACGCGTACCCCCGCAACAACAAAAAAAAGATGCTCGGGAGATGCTTGTCCTTGTACAGCCAGAGCTGCTTTAGGAGACCTTGACAGCTCAAGCAAAGGCTCGCCTTTCAAAGCTCGGTTTGTTGTTGTGAGCTAGGGAGAGGGGGCCGAGAGAGAAAACAGAAAAATCGAGAGGGAAAGAGAGAGAGAGAAATGGAGTGATGAAGTGCGTAAGGAAGGAAGGAGCGCTGCGATTTTCACCTCCCACTCCCACCAAGAGGGCTGAGTCACACCTCCTGACCCAAATGTCAGCCTCGCTCATGCTGTCACACGGTTGCCCAGGGACCCCCAGGGCTCATGAGGTGAAGGGGGAGTGTAGACTCGGGGGGGCACCATGCCCACTGCCTCATTTGAAAGCCTGATGCAAGAGGACATCTCTATTTATTTTTTACAAAAAAAACCTCACATTTTCACCCTTCAAATAAAAAAAAGAAAAGTTAAAGTAAAGTAAAGAAAAACACAAAGTGAAGCAGATGCTGTAGAGCCCGAGAGGCCAGTGGAACTGTCTTGTCAAAACTATGTTCAACTATGTTAACAGTTCGCAGTGTGCTTGGCAGAGGCTCTGTGTACACTGTACATTCACACATGCTCGGAGTATGTGAAGGCTTCTAAACCCCCACTCACCCGGGTATGGATTTTTCCCGGTTATCTCATTTGTTTTGGTGAGGCTGCATGCTTGTTCTCCCACCTGCTAAGCCAATGTTAGATTGCCCTATTGTGTTAATGCTGCCGTGGAGAGAATTGGCATTGGTTCTCTCCACCGAACTGACTGTATTCTCTTTCTGTTTTTTCAATCCTTCCTTCCTTCTCTCTCTCTCTCAGGATATTGACAGACAATAAGCAGACCTCCGCATTGCCTGATTGATTTCTGTCTCCTGTGGGGACTCCAGCAGGCAAGCGTGATGAAGACGGAGAAATTATTTAGAGTAGCTTAGGAGGGGCCTGCAGAAGATTTTCTCCTAGGTCTGCCTGTTCTGAAAGTCCCAGAGCTGGGTGATCGATATGGCCTTGCCGGAGGCCGCTGGGAGGAAGGAGCCTGGCCGCTGGCCTGTGAGTCGTGCAGTTACTGCACACAGCTTCAGTGTCATTTAAAGAGCTGAACGAGGCATGTTCAAGATGATTGGAGGACCTCATGAGGCTCGTTGCGTGTGTGGGGGCAATTTTAGTGAGTGTGTGTGTGTGTGTGTGTGTGTGTGTGTGTGTGTGTGTGTGTGTGTGTGTGTATGTGTCAGTGTGTGCGTGTGTACCTGAGAGAGAAAGGAAGATAGAGAATAGCATGCACAATGGTGCACTCTCTGTGTGTTTCAGCGATTGGTTGGTGTTTGTTTTAGGTTGTGCCTGTGTGTAGCTATGTTAACACTATTTATCAGATGGGGCAGAGATTCCTTGCTGAATGAGAAACACTAGACCTTGAGTTTGGTTGGATATACTATCTACAGGGAAATTTCATTATTTTCTGTGATTCTTAGAGGTGCACTCAAGCAATGATTTCTGGTTTTCACCTTGGAAACGGATGTATTTCAGTGCAGTTTATTTGACATAGAATTGTACTCTCACACTAGTATAGGTAATATATAGTTTGACATGTCAGGAAATGATAGTCAAACATGTCTTGATGAAAATGCGAGCAAGCTATCAACCTTCCAATAATAATTTTATCCTGCAGGCCAGAACATGCTTGGACAGAGGTTAACCATTTCAGTGATTCACAGCTTCCTTATGATGATGACATTATTCTGCTGGAGTGCAAAGTAAATGTAGTCATGGCAACAAAGCTTGCTAACAGTTGTGAAATTAGCTAGCTAAATTATTTTGTTGTATTTTCCGCTGTTATATACTATACCACTTACACTATAGAAAAGCTTTGCTAAAACGCTAAAAGCTTTGATCCCACTGAAAGAGGCATTATATTAACTCTCATTAACTGTTAACTGTACAGTCAACTGTAGCTGTACACATGGGAAGGCCTCCTGCTGTTACAACAAAAAACCTTTGCATTTTTCCTTTATTCCTTCCCTCTGCAGGTATCTGCAAAGTACACATTCATGTTCTTTTTTAAGCTTGACCGTCTCTAGAAGCAGCCACATCACACCGCACACCAGTAAGCAAAGCACTGTCGAACTATTAAAGAGTTATCTTGCTACAAAAGTGTGCAGGATCGCTCCTCAACACATCCTTTGGTAAGCCTAAACAGCAGTCTGAACAATGAAGGAGAACAGTGTAGTCTGGAACACCGGAGACAAACATAGCAGAACTGTATACACTAAGACCCAGAGTGTTTATATTCACTGTTCTGCTGCCATTTTTTTTCCACACCATTAGAAGTGAAGTGCTTTGGTCGAAGCTTTGCCGGATAGTCCACATTAAGGTTAAACTACTTCACACCGGTCTTGCAAACTAACCGTCCTCACCTAACCTCGGGTAGACACACAACTCTGCACTCCGGCACAAGCTGAGAGGAAGCTGGAACCCTCTGCTATTCCCACAAATCTTTGTTCTCAAAGAACATACATGTTCAGAAGGCCCTCACATATATATATGGATGAGGAATGCACAGAGGAAGAAAAAGATGTATCTGTATCTTCTGGGGCACCTCCATGTGTTTGAACTCATTGATCCTATGCTTCTGACGGTGCAACCCAAAGTGTGAGAAGTCGCATATCCTTCAGGTGCCTCGGAAGCAGTGTATGTAAATATTTAATCTCTAGAATGCACAACACAGACTCCTTTTGACAAAGTGTACAGTTGGGCCGACCGTCAGATCCAGCTCCCAAGCGATCCTCCTCCTATCCTAAGAGTGGGCCCCTGAACAACAATCAGGGCTGGTTTTCAGGCTTTTTATACATTAGATGGTGGAGTCTTGTGCATATGGGCATATGAATCTGCTGTCATAATTGGCTGGAGGATGTGTGTTTCTGTTTGGTGACTTTAAATTATTTTCTTGACATGCAAGGATTAACCTTGTTTATATTTGCTTTTTTCTTATTATTTTTTTGAGTTGATGAATTGAAAGTTGCGTAGTATGGGATTCTGGGATCGTGTGTCAGTTTGGAGTTCATTGTGATCATTCCGAACGACGTTTAGATTAGCAGGTGGAACTCAGTTGTTGTCAGTCCCTCGGTGCCCTTGAGAGCCCTTGGCTTGAGGCGCAGAGTTGGCTGTCCCGGAGAGAAAGAGATGTGCCTAGTTAATATGATCAGACTGACATGCTGTTTTGTGCCGGTAAATCAATATTCAATTCTGGGCCGCTCGTCCAGTCTGCTCAGGGACCTGTGAGCAAAAGCGAATGTGTCAGAGCCTACAAGATGTATGCGATGTTTTGACTTGGGCATTAAATTCTCCACCCTGCCCCCTCAACACACACACACCACACACACCACACACACACACACACACACACACACACACACACACACACGCACACTCTTTCCCGTCTCTGTTCCAGTGAACAAGGTAGGGATCAATTTCTGTTCTGTATCGACCAATCAGACCTATAATAAGGCAGGTCTCTGAGCTTATTCCATGTTCAATTACTTCTTCTGTCCACACTCCACGCATGCTTTCCCAGGAACACAGACACACACACACACACACACACACACACACACACACACACACTGTTCACAGCTCCATGTATATGCAAACAGTGTGTATTTATCACTGCGTATGTGACTGTATATCATTCTAATCATTCTAACACACCCTCACAGAAACACACACACACACTTGTCCCTTATCAACACCGCAGCAGGACTTGACATCAAACACGGCTGTTTGCACTACACAGGGAGATCACAGGGATCCTCTGCCTGATTTAAATGTTAAGTAGAGGTCAGGACAGAGCTGACAACTCCAAGCAGAAAATACTCTGCGCCTAATTAAGAGAAGCAATGCTTTCAGGTCAAGTCATTAAGGTTCTTCATGCAGGTACTCTGCCTGTAGTCAGAGGGGTTTGTGTGACAGAGGAGTGTGTGTGTGTGTGTGTGTGTGAGGGCGTGTGCGCGTGTGCTTGCATGTAAATGATTGAGCAAGCATGTGTTTGTCTGATTTCTGAAGACCCACCAGCAGCGGAACCCAGCACACGCACACACACACAAACACACACATACACACACACATATACCACACACACCCTTTAGGTTATACTGTAGATAATGAGTTCTAAAAGTTTGACTTAGAAGCTTTCTCAATAGCTGCAAGGGCGAGGTGAGAAAGTGCCAGAATGGGCTTTTTTCCCCATTGCTTTTTCTTAAAGCGTGTTGCTTTATTTCATCCCATTGTCCCAGAAATTCCTCGGGGGGGAGAGAAGAGGCTTTATTTCTCGGTGAAAGTAGCACTTTGTCAATGTGCTCGTGTGAGAACCTCAGCTCTCCTTCACAGTCAAAACAAAGCCTGGTGCCTTTGCCTGTGTGTCTCATCTTGGCCCAGATTAACTTTGTTTATCAAAGTCGAAGGGATTATCCAGCGGGCCAACAGATGGATTTTATTGGCCATGACCTGCCGATGAACAGTAGTCTTATTAGTCCGAAGGCTTAGAACGTTTTCATTCGGAGGCGCTTTTAGAGCATTCTATTAGACCTTTTAGTTGGACAGTTTTGATGAAAAAGTAACTGTGGCACCACAATCGTCTCATCATGTAATCATTTCAAGTCATTGCCTTGTTTAAACACAGTCTGCCCAATAGAGCTCCAACTATTAAAAGTAATGACCATGGTTACTGTTAAAAAAATAAGATTGGAAAGCAATTTTTTGTTGGAAAAATTTGCAGTAATTAAACACTGTGGAAAGAAGAACGGGTCGGGGGGTGGGGGGTGCGTTAATCCCTGTGACCCGGGCCGATGCCGGTCTTTCTGAAAGCATTTACACTTTCATTAAAGAGGTTAGTCAAGCAGAACCCAATGGTTCTGAGCGCCGCCGTAAACACACACGCTCGCCCCGTGACTGCTGCTTCCTCTCCTGGTCACGCAGCATGTAATTGGCCCCAGTGTGACACCACAGGATACATGTGCATGTGTATCAGCACGGCCGAGCCGAGCGCCGGTGACAGCCACTGACTTATGAAGAACTCCAGTGACTGTGGCGTCTCAGGTCATTAACAATTAGAGGATTCTACAGAAAGTCAGGTAATGGGAGATTTTGCCGTGAGGCAGCCAAAAGTGTCTGGTCTCGCTGTGGCCAGTAATTGTGAAAAATTGTGTCGATTCATGCAGAGCGAGATTCCAAAAATCAGCAAAAAAAATTAAATTGTTTTCTTTTAAGGGGAGGAGACATGGAGGCCTAAGAGCTATTGGCACATTGTGAGGAGCAGAAGGAGCCAGGAGGAGGGAAAGATGGAGCCTGTCTGCCTCTCGCTATACAATCCATTCCCGCAAAAAAAAAAGCACTTAAGCATTATCGGTTTCCCCATCTCTGTGGGGAAAAATAAAATCCCACTTATCATGACAATGCAGTCTTTGTCTGAAGTGCATGATTGGGCTAGTGCTGATCAAATGGGAACCAAATGACTTTCCCACTAGCATGGGATTATCCGAATAGAGAACTCCTATTGGGCTGGAGGACAGCACACGCATACATCTCAGACCACCTACAGATTCACTACTCCTGCCTCTAAATGCATATTCTTGCATAAATATTAATGATTGGTGCCCATGTATGTACATTATGGTTAGATTTAGTGGGACTGCATTTATATTTCAAAGGCTTGAATGAAGTGAGTTTATTTGTTCTTCTCCTCCCATGTGATGTGTTTCACAGTCCATCAGCTTGAAAGGGAAGGCGCCACTGTGTTCTCTGCTACGTGACTGGAGAACAACATTGTCCTGGACAAAATGGAGCCGTTATTGATTGCTCCTTGCAAGAGGTACACGTATGAAACATTGTACTCTGGTAAAGCCCTGCTGTTGACAGCATACATCTCTGTGTTTCCCATCGTAAACGCATTACAGGACTGGTGAACTACAGGAAACGGTTGGCCGCGTTGTCAAGACGGGGCAAGCGTGTCCCCTGTGCTAATCCAACCAGAACGCCGTGTCCCTCAGGCAGAGAGAGAGGGGAGCCAGACATGTCCTGGTGTGCCTGGTTGTGGAATGAGAGGCCCAGACACCAGTGGCTCCCCTCCCTGCCTGCCTTCTGTGGAAGCAGCCTGATAATAGCCACCGCGGGCACTCATCCTTTGTCTCCCACACCCTGCTGCACTTGGCCGGGGGGGGGGGGGCATCGGGTTTGTTTGGCACTAGCCGTCCCTCCGCCTGTGTCTTCGCTCTCAAGACAAGCTGAATTGGAGAGACTGCCCTTTTTCATATAGAGGGTGGGTGGACTTGCCCAGCCAAATCATGATCTAATGGCAACACCTTTTCTTCACACGTTTCTAGCAGTTTCTTTAACCTCTCTGTGCCTCCCGGTTGCAATTCCGTGAACTTGATTTGAACTACATGAATGTCAAGGTTGAGGGTTGGTTACATGCGACGGGGGTATATACATATTTTACATATGCACAAGTAATGAGGAGGGTGAGATCTCCAAACACTCATCCAGCATGCGGAATAAGCCTAACGCGTGAGGCGTCAGAGGACCACGCTGCATTACTACACAACGAGAATGCGGCTGCTGCTGCTGCAGCTCAGCTGTGGTCACACGGAGGGAAGATGGAGAGTAACCTGCCCCTGGTGTTGGGGCTGATTAATTAGTATTACTAGCGGAGCACAGGTCGTCACGGTGGGTGGAAAGAAAGCATTTTACAGTTTGTTAAGTTTGGAAATGAGGAAATCAATGGCGATGAGGTGGCTCTGCTGCCGGTAAACAGCCTTTTTTTTTTTTTTGTCCTGAGGCAGGCAAGAAAGCAGGGCGAATTATCACAGCTTCTCAGCGGCATTTTCTCCCCCTCATCTTATCGGCATGTGTTTTATGAAATTTCTTATTCAATGATTGTGTTGGGAGAGTTGGGACGTAGACCAGGCGAGGAGTGCAGGAGCGATCGATGCGTGAGGCGAAGGAAACTCAACCTGTTTCTGTTCCACACGGTCTTCAGTATAAGGTACATCATCAGACTGTGCATGCTCCTGTCACTGGCATTGACAAATGACCTTGAGACCCTCTCCGAAGACTAAACTGCACATATATCCAAGATTCCTAATGTAATTACAAGCCCATTTCTAGTGGGGCAAATCGAAACAGGATGAATCATCTGGGTGTTTTTGTCTGAGTAAACCATTAACATTACATGAGCAAAAAACAGCCCTCGGGATCTGTAACTAGTACACTACCAGCTACAGCACTTGGGGAAGCATAGCTACAGGTGGAAGGCTTTCACCTGAACTCTTAGGGTTTCTTCCCTCTGCCGATCCCATCCATCTGATGTGTCCACCCCTTGCCCCTGGAGTTAAGTATGCCAAAGATGGATTGCTTCATTTGATGGGATTATTAGATGGCTGGACAGCTATCAATCATATGTCAGCATCGTCCTCTGGACGGGGAAAAAAGCAAGTTAAAAAACGACATGTCCAGTGCCATACAGAGCTTGGTATGTGCATGTATTAAGTCTCTGGTTATCAAGAATGTATTTTCAGTTTCTTTGGAGGACCCAAATAAATCTTCCTGAGCTTACCTTCTGCTGAATGCCTATTTGTGTCAGGCAAAAACCATGTGTCAGTTATGGCTGAATTACCTGACATGACTGAAACAGTACCCCTGCTAAAAAATAATTGACAGCTGAAGTCTGTGGCACAGGTATGTATACACATCAATGTGTGACTCATTCCCTTCCTCAGGAGATGAGGAGGCTGCTGCATTGAGATAAATAGAGCTCCTCTGTCCGGAAATGAAAAGCAGGAAAACAAATCCTGTCTGATATTGTGCCGCTCATTCACTCATGAATACCCAAAAAGTGTAGTGCAATCTATCAGATGTTCCGGTGATGAAATCCTCACTTTGAGTGGCACTGCTGTTAAAATTGAACAGGAATCAGTAGGTCGTTGCATGGCTGAAACATGCAATGAATTATTCATCCTGAGAGACCACAAAATGGAAAACATCCACATGCTATAATCAAGAGTGAGAAGTCCAATTAGCCATGACTACTACAGCAATGAGTTTATTTCTACATTTTTTTTTTTTTGTGTGGGGGCTGGAGTGGGGTGGGGGGGGGCTAATAAAAGCAGAGACCTTCAGATTTTCTGCATCAGAAACAGGTGAAATATCTGCTCCCTTCCCCGTCGTGATTGAATGTCACAAAGGTGTTTTTACTCATTGATTGAAGTGATTTATTTCGCACTTGCGGCAGGGAACGGCAGGTTCATTCATCACACAGGGACAGAGACAGGAAAACACAATAAACATGGGCAGGGGAAATGATGAAGAGTGACACGGCATGTTGATTTAAATTCTGTTTTATAGTTTCTTTCTAGTGTGTGTGGTGCCATTGCCGTTGCATCTCCATTTTAATTAATACTGAAGGCAACCTTGCAAGAGAGCGCGAGTATCCTTATCCTCCTCTTGCAGGTACACAAACAATCGATGCTTGCCAAGTGCCTGTGTGTGCCATTTAATTGGTCTGCTTTGAAATGCATTAAAGCTGAAAATGCTCTACATCCCAATACACTAAGATATTGGCTGCCACAGCCCCTTACATCCTTGAAACAATACCCTGGATCTGGTGCACCACTGATTGGACTAATGCAAAGCAGTTTTGATGCGAAAAGATTTCATACAGAGATCTCTAAGACCACAGGTAGAAAAATGAGTGGATTTGGTATAAGAAAAACACTAGAAAAGGCAAACAGTGAAACAAGACCAAAAAAAAAGAAAGCAATTTCAATAGCTCTACCTGGTCATATCTGCTCTATTTATCTGGAGATAAATTTAGCCCTGCCCAATCAGGGACTTGGCACAAGCACACACTTCAGACCAGCAGGAAGCAGAGCTGAAGAGATCTCTAGCAAAGACCCGCCATCTCTCTGTATTTGTCTTCACTTAGGCATTCCGCGCATTGCGAGATGCAAGAATATAAACTGTTTCTGTTCATGTTGGCTTTACAATCGCTCTACTGCGTTCATGTATCCATGAGCACCTGGTATGCAATATTAATAATTTAAAACAAGAGTTTTGGATGAAAAGTATAGCACGTAATATGAAATGCAGTGCAGAGCGGTGACTGTGTGCATGCCATTTATTTGAATTGTGGTCGGGCAGTTGATACAGCAGTTGAAGGCTCCTCCTATTCCTCTCTCCCTCTGGAGCCTCAAGTGGATTTGACATTCCGTTCGTGAGATAAAGGTCGGTCTCCTGTGATATGCAGGCGGGATGTGTAAACTGGGCACATCCACAATGAATTGAGTTGGTACAGATCTCATTAGTTATGAATACAGGAGCACACACAGAGAGAAAAACACACACACACATACACACACACATTTATGCACAGGACCAAAGATGTGAAAGGGATGGAGAGAGCAGAAGGAGTGAGGTGTGTGTATAAGAGGGAGAGAGAGAGAGAGAGAGAATGAATGTGGGCATGTTTGTGTGCATGTATGCATTCAGTAAAGGGGAAAAAATAAGTGGCTAGAATGAAAAAGAAAAGCAATCGTTCTTAACTTAGTGAGTCTGCATTAGCCTGGTATAACCAAACCCATGGCCATGCTCCATTTGGAATTGTTTCCAGTTGTTGCATCCTAATGGGCGTAGACCTCGAGTTAATATAGAAACCACTGGACCAGACTTTCACCAATCGGCACTGACCACTATGGAACTGCTATACTTACTACTTCACCAGTAATGTTGCAAGCTGATATATTAGCCTTTTACCAAACCCTGTCAGCAGAAAGGGAAGAAAGTCTTTGCCCTTGATTAATAAATGTAGCTACACCTTTTTCTTGCAGCTTTTTTGTTTTTTTAATCAAACAACAACAACAATGACATAAAAAAACTCACAAAATAATAATTATACTATTAATAATAATAATTCTTGCACCTTTATCATCAATTCTTTGATGTTTGCTAAGCGTAGCTAGTTTAACGGTAGTCAGCAGGTACTGTGCAGTGAGTGAACCTCACTCCTTGACACCTTAAGATATGTGCTAGAGACAGATGCTAGCACCCATGGGTTTTAGCCTCCTTGCTATCACCCCCCCCCCCCCCCCACCCAGGTTTGAGGTGCTTGTCTACACATCACAGGGTACACTACTACTGTTGGTATTGCTTCGTCTAGGTCTAGCACTGCCGCCATTGTTGTAACTTCACTTCAATTTCATCACACCTATCCAGTCGCTGATTGGTCCAAGAGGGTTCCCAGACTATAATCCCAGCCAAACCTAAGCATGGAGCAATAGGCAGACGGTGCAAGGCTATGTCTGCACAGTGTATGCAAGTGAATCCTTGATTAAATTTGATTTGGCTTCAAATCTCAGTGTATGATATGAAGACATATTAAAATGACAGGAGACCTTGGAAGATCCAGCATAGGAAAGATGAAAGTCTTATGCAGTGACCTTTCAAATGGTAGCATACACACAGCATGACATACAAATGAAATATTACATTATTGATTTGCTATCCAAATTTACCTCCCCTGCCTTAGTCCCCCTACAGACAAATACACACTCGCATACAGACTTAGGAATAAAGACCTTCATCTACTATCCTCTATGGCATAGAAACACCATAATGGACTATTATTATTTTACTACCACTGGATGCTTGTTGCTGAAGTTTATTGAAGGTGGGGAAAGTATGTGCACATTCTGATCTGATTGCTTTTCTAGGGAATTAGAAAAGGACAAGGCTTGATTTATCCGTAGATAAATAGTGCATTGAGAACAAACCAGAGAATGTGAGAAATAGAGGCGTGTGGAAAAAAACTAAGAAAAACAAAGAAAAAGATTTTGAATTGGAGTATGAACAAGGACAGGTATAAGGTGCAAGAGCAAGAGCAAGAGCAAGAGGTAGATGGGTGTTATTGAAGGCAGGGGGAAATTGAGAAAGGAAGAATAAAAAAAGAGATAGGGATGAACAGAGAGACAGCTGGAAAAAGAATAAATGTGGGAGATGAGTCGAGGGAGAGGTGTGGAGGTCCCAGATGGCCGCGGCGGTGCACACCAGGCAGTGGAAGCTTCCTCCAGAGGCTTTTCATCTGGGAGGACCAGGGCCCCCTCTCTCTCTCTCAACCCCAGGAGGCCCCCGCTCAGGGGGGAAGCGAGGCAGCACGGCACCCCAGAGGGACCCAGCCTCATGGCAGAGAGACCTGCAAAGGTTAAGGCTCCTCTCCTCCTCCCCCTCCCTCCCCACCTCCATGCATTACACATCAGCCCTGGGCCTCGCATGCCTCTTCATTACCGCTGTCACCCCGGGGCTCTCCAATGCATGTTTCATGCTGCTAATCCGAAATGCATCACACCACGGCCAGGGTTAGGCGCACAATGACCGTGAAGCCACTTGCCCAACCATCAGCCTGAGAAATCGCCCTCTCACCACTAAGCGTATGCCACGTCATGTGTCATCGGCCTTATAAAAACATTTTTGTCTGCTCTGCCATCCCTGGGAGACCTGCGCCCGCATGCTGTGGGCAAAGCTTGGAGAAAGTTCCAGCTCTGCCCGCGTGACAACACAGATGGGAAAGGTCAAGCGGGGCTGTCGGGGTCATCCGATGGTGCCGGAGAGGGTCCCCGGGGGTCCTGCCACAACCGATGACCTGGAAGGAGCAGAGATGCCCAGTGGTGCCCGCAGAAGCAGCGGGGCGGAAATATACATTGTGGGCAAAAGGAGCCAAGAGGCACTCCACACATACACACACTCACCCACACACACGCACACACAGCTAGCGAGGAAGTAAGAGCAAGAGAGGCTAAAGTGGGAGAGGAGAGGAGGAAAGAGAGGGAGAGAGTGTGGCCTGCCCGGGGCTGTTTTTCCAAGGCAGCCTGCCCACTTCTCAGGCCGTTTGAATAACACATTTAAAAACTAACCCATGCATCTGCTGACCGATGCAGACCAATGCTGTGATCCAGGCCTGCAGACTGAGGCTGTTTCATCAGGAGAGCTGACCCTCTCTGGCACCAGCACTCTCCACCCCCACACCCCCTCCGTACCCAGTGCCATCTTTAATTGACTGTCTGCTCCAAACCGCTGAAAGCAGCTCAGATGGCACCGTCAGTGGGATGCCCGTGGAATGTGCCCACCGTCGGTCGAAAACACAAATGCTTTCGAACGTGCCCTTGCAGTTTACAGTGCGCAATCAGCCGAGACCGGCTTCCCAGGTCTGACACCAAATCACACTCACTTTCAGCAAGGTCTGTTACCTCTGAGTGTTGTTCCAGTGTGTCAAGGCAAAGCATTATCTTCCACTATCATCATGACAGCCATCGGCAAGGATCTTCTGCTTTGAAACAGCTGCACTGTCCAGATGAAATATAGCACAATTAGACCAAAAGGGAGCATGTAACGTTTTTATTTAATGTATAAACGAGATCGAAGTCATGCTCATCATTCTCGCCTGCTCTGGGGGTGAGGAAGAATAGGGGAAGATGAAGAAGGGTATGTCTGGAGGCGAATTGAGTGCTGAACAGCTGTACAGCACTGCCTTGCTCTGGTACAGCCCCCACACCCACCCCCCCATTCAGCAAGGAAATCATGAACATAAATCTCTGCAAATCAGATACGGACAAAGGTCACGTCTTCCCTCATGCAAATGCAATGAGCTTAAAGGCCCTGAGCAGCAAGGCAGGTATTTCGCAGGCTTACAGTGTGGACTACAGTGCCTACTTAATGTCTGGGTAGAGAAGCCTCCAACTCCAAACTCTGCTATTAACTCTCCTCTTTTTAATGACTTGCATGCAAAACTTCTCTCTTTTTTCTTGCTCTCTCTCTCAGTACGTTTTTATTATTTTTTCAAATCCTAGCAATGAGTAATTTTTTTCAGCCTGTAGTTTGTCCAGTGCACTAAGAAATGAATTGTGAGAAATTGTCATTAGTGATAAATGTCTGGGCGCAGCCTGGCTTTCATTAGCATAGCCACTTATTCACGTCTCTCAAAGTTAATGCAACGTGCCGGCAGAAAGTAATAACCGAAAAAGCTGTATGTACAAACAGTGCTGGTTCTGCATGGCTGTGCGATTGTTTAATGTGGTGTGAAAACAATAATGTATACAAAATAAGCTTGTAAACTTTGCATCACCACCTAACATCACCTGTAGTAATGTGCTATTTGTGCGATTAACAACAGAAATTGGCTCAGTTTTTTTTCTTTTTTCTTACTCTCACTGTTCGTTACTGCTGGTTCATTATGAAGGCTCTCGAAGCTAAATGGAATATAATGAATGAAATGAGAGAGGTAAGATACGAAAAGTTTGTCTCTATTGCTGTGCTTAGTGTGAGCATATTGAGATGAACAGGACCACATGCTGAGGCAAAGGGCGTCCTTAAAGGTTTCGCAAAGTCAATGTAAGCGAATGGGGTGCTGGCCCTCGAGTGGAGCCTGGGATATATATGACCTCTCATTTCATCTGAAGGCTGCTCTTGATCACAGAGGCCATTAAGTTGTTAACCAGCGTTAGGCCACCATTTGTTTCCTTTCCCAATCCTCCACCCCCCCCACCATTTCTTCCATTACCCCCCAACACCCCTCCCCCCGCCCTCTGCCCTGGTCCCTGACTGGTTATAAACATGCTATTAAAGTCTGATTGGTGTCGGACCAGTGCGCACAGGCTGACAGCGCTAGCATTTGAGCCGCTAATGAAGTGGAAAATTAAAAGAGTATGTCGGACGCAGGAATCTCTTCTCCCCTCTAACAAGCCCACCACCATCCACCGCCACCACCGCCCCCCCACCGACTACCTCAAGCTCAGTGGAACCTGCCGGAGCTGTGCCTGTGATCTGAGCTGAGTGCCGTGGCTCCTGGCTTAGCAGAGCCCGGGCGGGAGAGCCATAAACAACCCCACCTGCGTGGCGCAGCCAGGCCGTTTAATCTGACCGCAAGAGGCTGCGCCAACAGCCGCTGGAGGAAAAGGAAAACAGCATTAATGTCGTGCTGACCCCGGGCGCTGAAATATTTACACCGGCTCGGGGAAACCGGACTGCACCAGCGCAGCTTGCATCATTCTGCTCTCCCTCTCCAACTCTTTCTTTCTTTTCTTTTTCCATGTTTGAAAGTTTCGTTGTTTTTTTTTTTAAATCACAGCACTGAATTGCAAGAGGCCCTGAGTCTTGCGACATAGCTGTTTTCTAATGCCTCGCCAGCCTCTGCCCGATGGCGAGCAACAGAGGCCCAGAGGCGAGACCGAACGAGGGGCCTCTTGAGTGCAGCTCTCTGTAGTTTTAATAACCGCGATCAGCTACATGCCCTCCACTCTCCCCAGGGCATGATGGAGCTCCGGAGGTCAAGAGAGAAGCGCTGCTACTGTATTTACTCCACTCTGTGTTCTTCAACCAGAGCATCACACCAACACTCCACTGAGATGCAGAGGGAGAATCTCTCTCTTTCTCTTTCTCTTTCTTTTTTCTATTTTTATCACCTCTCACTTCTCCACACAGTGGTTTTCATTATCGGCCCAGACCTGTCAACATCCTCAGCTTGCGAGTTGAAGAGATTTACGCCGATCGAACTTGAAGCATCAGGCTGATCATTCAAAGAGGCTGAAATGATGGATCTCTATTTCTCATTGGCTGCCTCCATTTCACGGAGGAAGCCTGAACTTAAGGAGGTCAGGTGTTTCTGTCCATCACAAACTATGGATGTGGTGCGTTTCCCTTCGAGCTTCACCCCCTCTCCTTCCCAAACTCCCTTGTGTCAACCACCCCTCGCCCTTTTGGCTCAGGGTTCTGAGTTCTGCATGTTCTTTTTTTGGGCCAGTTGCAGTGTGCTGGCTTTGGTTAAGGGCCAGGGGGAACACACACACACACACACACACACACACACACACACACACACACACACACATCCATCTATCCATCCGGCCACTTCATATGAGAGCCCTCCACTCCTGGCCTCGTGAACCTGTTCCTTCCTGTTTGGGCTCTGCCTCTGTGAGTCTCTCCCTGACTCGCTCGCCTCTCAGTCTTTGGGTTTTGTTTAGTTTTTTTTCTGTTTCTTTTTTTTTAGTCCAGGAAGCTCTCAGGGAGATTTCAGTTGAAAAAGAGTCTTTCATTAAGATGTGTGTGTCTGTGTGAGTGTGAGAGAGAGAGTGTATGTGTGTGTGTGTGTGTGTGTGTGTGTGTGCTTGTGTTTTAATGTGTGTTATTTACATCATCTCTGCAGTCAAAGGAAGCCATGGTGTTCTCCCAGCATGGCTAATTGAGAATAAACACAGGCTTACATAATCTCTGGTTCCTGTTTGAACAGGACAAAACTGTTCTACTCAGTAGGAATTTCATTTCACCCCCCTCCTAGTCAATACATTACTTGCTTTTGTTAACACGTATTTTTCTGCACTTGGTACATTAATCAAAATGACTGTGTCTGCAATGTGAGAAAAGTCCTCTGTCTCTACCTACTTTAGTCTCTGAAAATTATCTCCAGTTCTTTGCAAAAGCGTTGCAAACACTTGGGCCGGACCCAGACTGAATTACATAATTGTGTGTACTTGAGGCAGAGGGAGTCGTGATGGCACTATCAAGGATGTTACAAAACACAGTTCTCAAACATAGGAATATGTCAAGATCTGCCAGTCACCCACAATCATTGTACCTAATCAGAGACCAGTGAACTTGATGTGGGGTAATGTTCCCTCTCGGGCTCTGCTTCTAGGAAAGGGTCAGAGGCAAGTGGACTGTTAAAAACAAAACGTTTTAAAGAGGGCCCACTTGGTTCTTCGCCATGACCTAATGATTCTGTGTGAAAACCAAGCAGGATTAAAGGTTTTTTTTTCTCTCTCTATCTATCTCTATTTAGGCAGTTAATTAGGCAGTTTTCCCACTAAGGCTTTATAAACAAATAAAAGACAGTGAGTTCCTTTTCGCAGTTCACTGCGACATAACAGTATGGTACATGACGTCAGTCATGAGCCCAAATCGAAGCATTTATCTATTCACTCCTGAAAGGCCGAGAGATCTGTCAATGCGCGCGCCTGAGCCCGCCCCCTCAGGAGTCCATATCTTAGATTACGCATCAGATCTCTTCCTCTTTTGAAACGTTGCAAGACGGAGTGCCCATCTCCGAGCATATCTCAACGCTTAAACCACAGTCAAAAGAGTTTTGTGTGCTTTTTGCTCTCTACGGGTTGGTGAGTTATCTGGGTTCCTTAACCCTCACTAGCTCAGGGCGCCACGAAATTCGTTGGCTCAACTTAATTTTGAAAGTAGTGGCTGCTATCCTGGCTGCCTGGTTGGCTAAGTTTCTGACTAGCCTGCTAGCTTGCTAACAACGTGTTCGTTGCAGATAGTGTGCTTGTGTTTTAACACTCTTCTCTACTTTCAGATTAAAAACGATGGTCAGACACTACCCCGACTGCGGGCACACCCGTCCCAAGGGTGACCGCCACCGTCGGTGCAGTGTTAATTTTGGCAGCTATTTTAGATTTAGTCTTAGTCTTAGTCTTTAGACGAAAATGCATATTAGTTTTAGTCACTTTTAGTCATTTTTATCCTGCTTAGTTTTAGTCTAGTTTTCGTCGACGAAAACTCAGAACATTTTAGTCTAGTTTTAGTCGACGAAGTCTCATTACATTTTAGTCTAGTTTTAGTCACATTAAACTAAAAATTAAGTCCATCTCATAGTCACATTAAACTCCTTTCCATCCCTTCTCAGGCCCGGGGACCCCTTGTGTTGTGTCTACAACTGCATAATAGTCAAGCTTGCAGTACATAAACTGTGGATGCAATTAGTCTCTAAGATACAGATCTCCTATGCCTACAGCTGAATTCCAATGAATTCAATGTAAATAATAATTTTAAGGCAATACTTAATTAACAGTATTATCATTAAAATATAAGAGAATATCAAGTCTAGATTTTGAAGATTCAAATGATCTGATAACACAATACAACTACTATGCCTACATGGCCTTAGTTAAATCAACCACATATCCTCCATATGAATTGCTGTGCAATCTGATAACCAACATACAGTATTTAGCTAGACGGATAGTTTGAGAGTTGAAAGTAGTGCTAATAACAATTGCATAAATAGACAAGGATATGTAAACCAATCACATATTCATTCATTTTTTCTTGATTAATGTCATGCGTGGCCTGTCCTATAGTCCATTCTGCAATGTGTTTACTAGCTAGTTATCGATAGCTAGTATAACTTAGCTATGCTACCTCATAGTTAGCCAACGTTAGCTAGCTAAAAGTTTTGGAACTCATTTGCCAAGCCAAACGGGAGGTTTTAATCGAAAATGACTAGCTAGTTATCCAAGCTGACACAACCTATACACTCGACTGCCCCTTTGAAGTTAACTTAACGTTGGCTAATATATTCGAATAACTAGTTAACATTAGCTAATTATCATTGACAGTTACTAGCTAATTTACCTTGGCATAAATGGCAGGGTGCGCTTTCAGGTGCCTCTTGTTGTGTTCTTCCCATCTATTTTGAAGCCACACGGTTTCTCTCTGGTTATTGCGGTGCATTGTGTTTTATTTTCTGTCAAGTTATAATTTAAGACTGTCCGGATATCTATTCTTATTTGTCTTCCAGTACCGAGTGCTTGAACTTCAGCCATCATAACGTTAAGCCATAGGGCGTCACTTGCATGTCTGGCCATCTCAGGGAGTGGAGGAGGGATAGATACAGGACCGGGCAACATTCAACCAATGATGTGCATACAAGTTTAGAAAAAAAAACCAATTGTGACTTAGTCAACCACCAACATTTTCGTCTCGTCTCGTCTCGTCTCGTCAACGAAAGTTAAAATAGATTTAGTCATAGTTTTTATTTATAAAGATCCGTTTTCGTCACGTCTTAGTCTCGTCTTAGTCACGGGAAAAAGGTCGTTAACGAATATTTTTCGTCATAGTTTTCGTCAACGAAATTAACACTGCGTCGGTGCGTGACCTGCCTCGGCAGGGATCACGCAGAGGTCGCGCTTTCGGGCGACGACCCTGTCTGTTCCATATGTGCTAGCCTCCCGCTAGCTAAGGCTACCAGGCGCCTTGCGTTCTGGAAGCGCAAGGACGCCGAGGGGACTGCACCGGTTCCATCCGGGGCTAACGCCCCCGTAGGACTGAGTGCGTCTCCAGCCGTGGGCTCTGTGAGTGTGAGCAGTCGCCATGCTGCTGCAGTTCCGCTCCCGGGCCTCTCCCCGTCTCCGCCGCTTACCAGCCCTGGGGCTGCGGGCAGCGAGGCGGAGGAGCTTCAACCGAGCGGTGTCCAGCTCCCCGATGATGATAGCCTGGATGATGATAGTCTGCTGGACTACTCCGATGAGCACAGCTCAATCGCAGAGGCAATGCAGACAAGCCAAGACGTTAGGATGCGGGTGGATACACCCCCTACCTCGTCTCGGATCCTGGGCCAGCAACTCCACGAGGTTGCGCTGAGAGCAGCCAGCTGCCTCGGGCTCCCTCTCCCTCCCCCTCTCAGCGTGCGGTCCTCGCTGCTGGACGGGGAGTTTTATGCTGGCCCCGCCGCGCCAGTTCCCAGCTGCATCCCCTTCTTCGAGGAGGTGCACGAGGAACTGCAGGCGACATGGGCGACCCCCTACTCGGGGCTACCTTTCCTTCCCCCAGGCGGAGGATGCAGTAGTGGGCTACCTCTCGCCCGCCTCCCCCACGATGCGCCTCGGCCAGAAGCCTCTCCTGCCTACGCGGGTGGCCAGGCACCAGGCTCAGCTGGCAGAGAAGTCCTACTTGGCTACAGGGCAGGCTGCCTGCACAACCAATACGGCTGCGCTGCTACAGCGCTACCAGGCAAAGCTCCTGACTGAGCTTGCCTTGTCGCTGGGGGAAGATCACCCGTCTGTGGCAGAACTCCGTCGCGGAGCTGATCTGTCGCTCAGACTGACCCGGTGCACCTCACAGGCACTGGAGAGGGTGATGGGTGCCGCGGTGGCTACCCAGAGATCTCTGTGGCTCTAACTGGCTAAGCTGTCGGACAGAGAAAAAGCACCACTCCTCGACGCCCCGGTCTCTGTCCAGGGCGTCTTCGGTGAAGCAGTGGTCACAATGGCTGCCAAGTTCGAAGAACAGCAAAAGAGCAGAGAGGTAGAGAGGTGCAGGCTCATAGCGTCAGGCTTGTCGGATGCAGTGGTGGCTACAATACAGAGTGCCCGAGCTGTATCGACACGGGCTCTGTATACGCTGAAGTGGTGCAGTTTTGAGCGGTGGTGTGCTGCGCGTCAGCACGACCCCATTAACTGCACGCTGGGCGTTATTCTAGAATTCCTACAGCAGTTGTTTGATGAGGGGAAGGCGGCTTCCACTCTCAAAGTGTACATGGCTGCCATTTCAGCCTGCCACGCAGGCATTAATGGCAGTTCTCCTGGCAGTCACCCGCTAGCGTCACGCTTTATGGCGGGGGTGAGACGGCTCAGGGTGCCAGAGAGACACCTCATACCCTCTTGGGATCTGCTAGTAGTGTTACGTGCTCTCACAGGGCCTCCGTTCGAGCCCCTGGAGACAGTGGACATAAAGTTTGTCTCTTAAAAGACCGCGCTGCTGCTGGCGTTAACGTCAGCAAAACGCGTTGGTGACATGCAAGCCCTGTCAGTCAGTCCATCGTGCCTTCAGTTCTCGATCGCTGGTGACAGAGTGGTTATGCGACCTAATGCTGCTTACACACCTAAAGTGGTGGTAACCCCATTCCGCAATCAGGTGATTGAATTAGCAGTTTTCTCGCATCCTCCCTTTGCGTCAGCAGAGGAGGAACGTTTGAATAAGCTCTGTCCAGTGCGCGCTCTCCGCTGTTACGCAGAGCGCACTAGGGCTTTCAGACAGTCAGATCAGCTATTTGTGTGCTTTGGTGCACGTGCAAAAGGCCGACCTCTATCAAAACCGAGCCTCTCCCGTTGGATAGTAGAGGCTATCGTGTTGTCTTATAAGAGCTTGTCTTTAGATCCCCCGGAGAAGGTGCATGCGCACTGTACGCGGGGGGTCTCATCTTCCTGGGCCTTACTAAAGGGCGTCTCAGTGGAAGATATTTGCAAGGCTGCAAGCTGGAGTTCTCGCCACACTTTTATTAGATTCTATATGTTACATGTGGCTGAGCCTAGTTTCCTTCATGGCGTTCTGCAGGCAAGCGATCTCTGAATCCCTGGCCTGAGAACGATGTATGTGATAAGTGTGTTCATTGATGTCTACATGTTATGTTGCACATGAAACATTCCAGGGCTGTTTCCTACAGGCGCAGGATCACGATCCTTGCCGCCTATGATAAAGGTTGCCCTGTTAATATGTTCACCGCCAGCGGCCGTATGAACCTCTATGAGGGCAAAGGCTTCGATAAAGCTGGTGTGTGTGATTGGCTGCCACTGTATTATCACGCGGGAATGTATAGGGTCCCATACTGTTATGTCGCAGTGAACTGCGAAAAGGAACGTCTCGGTTAACTTACGTAACCTCGGTTCCTTAAGCAGGAACCAGACATAACAAAGTTGGCGTGTACAGTGTTACTTTGGATTGATTGTCTTGCTCAGTTTCTTTCCAAGGAAGAGATCTGATGCGTAATCTAAGATATGGACTCCTGAGGGGGCGGGCTCAGGAGCGCGCATTGACAGATCTCGCGGCCTTTCAGGCGTGAATAGATAAATGCTTCTATTTGGGCTCATGACTGACGTCATGTACCATACTGTTATGTCTGGTTCCTGCTTAAGGAACCGAGGTTACGTAAGTAACCGAGACGTTTTTTTTCTTTTTATGATCCCTACCATTGTTGTCACTACTGCCTGTTGAATGCTTTCCACTCCTGAGTCATTCAGATTGGGCAGGATGATGATTCAGTATGAAGTGGCCACTTGGCTGTTTTTGTGGTGATGTGGTGATGGGCTTGTGATGAGAGGAATGTGAAAATCATCATTCTCTCCTCTCTTCCGCACAATAATTAGCATGTGACGGAACCTGCCAATAGCAGAGTTAAAAGCCTGAATAGGTACATTACATACAAACCAAACTCATCCTTAATTTTGAATGGTTGTTGTCAATGTCAGAATGAGTTCACAAGGCTGTGTGGATTTGGTATATTTATTCAAATATATGCTAAGGGGTTAGCATTTTATAGTACAAACAACTCTCTACATTCTTCACTAACAATAAGACCCTCTTTCAGAGTCCAAATCCAACTGTCGATTCTTCACCAATGATCCCAGGCCCAAGGCTGACTTAAATTGTTCCACCACTCAAGAGAATGTGTTTTCAGTTTTCAGACGTTGTATGTGTTATTCTCGCTTGCCTCGTATTTAAAAACAACTAAGGTTGAAAGTAATGACTATCAGGTTCAAATGAGGGTAAGCTTTTGTTGCTTTTGCGAGCTGTGTGTGGTGAACCAATTAGCCTCGAAAAGGCTCGTAATAATAACAGATGAAATTAAAGTTGTCTGAGGAAGTGAGTTGGCACTGCCTGAAATTGCTTATTTCTCAGCTCAGCTCAGTACAAGAATTGCTGCCAAATGTGTAGCAATTTATTGACAGCATATCATGTCATGGCTTAAAGCTGAACATCCCATGTTATTCCTACCTCCACTCCCCTACAATTACCACCATCTCCTCCTAAAAAAATGATCAAAGAGAAAGAGAAAAGCGGAAATAATACTTTGGGTAGCCCATCACACAGAGCGTGTAGGTTGTTAGAATCCTACTGTAATGAGGTATAGGCCTTTCCTTCGCCTCACTTTGTCTGATTGGATCTTGTAGCTGTTAGGGGTACAGACCAGGGCAATAGAAGAAAAAGGGAGAAGTGTGGATGACATGATAGGAAGGAAGACAGTGGGGAGGGAGAGAAGGGGGGCAGAAGAGGAGAGAGTGCTCCATCATTCATTCATTCATTCATTCATTCATTCCTTTCCCCTCATCTCATACATGATTAAATGTTGACATCAGGACGGGGAGCTGTGTGATTTCTGTTTCAGCTCCTCTCATGATGTCTTGCGGAAGACAAGATGAGAAACAGGATAAAACAGCAAAATTAAAACCTTGAATTAATGATGGTCAGCCCTGCTTGAGCGGTATTTATATTTCCTCCCTTCGTTTTGACGTTTTATCTCTCGCTCCGCTCGCTTGTCTCCGTCTCTGCGCCTGTGCTGTGGTAATGTGTCAGTTGCGTGTGGCTAAATTGTTATTGTCTCCTTTGGAATATGAATGGGAGGCATCCAGAGATTTGTAGCCCTATTACAGAAACAAAACGGCCCATCAAAGCAGCTGCTGCCTTGAGGAGCGGAGGGGAATAAGACATGGCAGTGGAAGGAGTTATTTTTACCGCTGAACTCCAGCTAATGTCACCGCTCCAGCCCCGCATGGCCTCCCCTCACCCTGCAGGCCGTCGGGCCATGCTGCCGGGCTGGGGCGGATCACACAGGCTGAGCCCCGGAGCGGCCGAGGCCACACCAGATGTGCTCCGTGCAGGGGAGCGTGTGTGGGACAGGAGGGGGGGGAGAGGGAGCCTGTCCATTCACATCTCTGCCTGTTTGTCTTTTGACAACCCTTTGTCTCTCTCTCACAATCAAATTCGAATTCAAAAGGGCTTAATTGGCAAGAGGAATAGGACACTTGTATTGCCAAAGCAGTCATTAAATATATAGAATAAGAAATCATAGCATAAATGAATACAGAAGTGTAGGGTAGGTTCAGTTTAACAACGGAATTGGTAATCTCCCTTACTTTCTGTCTTCCTGTCTTTCTGTCTATAACTGTCTATTTCTTTGTCCCACTTTTTCCTGTGTATCTCTCCCTTCCTGCGCATGCATCTCCCTTTTCTCTTTTTAATGCTTCTCTCTCTTCATCTCTCCTGCCCTTTGTTATAAACCCATTCCCAGCTCTCCCTCTGATGTCGGTAGATGGAAACAGATGGGAGAGCAGAGAGACAGAGGGTGTGAGAGAGAGGGAGCGAGAGAATGAGAGGGAGAAAGAAAGAGAGAGACAGAGAGAGACACACCATTTCATCAGTCAGGGGAGTGCAGCGCGTTTAAATATGAAGTGTTACATCTGCATTAGAGACCTGCCGTCTGCTGAGCGGGAGCGCGTGAGGAAGAGCGTGGTGATTAATGATGAAGGGTGTAGGGGTCCATGCCGGCTCCACTCCTCGCTCCTCGCTCTCGCTCCCTCTCTCTCCCACATGCATGCCCGGGTACGGTGAGGAGGCCGAAGAGACGCTGTCACTCTCTCTCTCCACTCGTCTCTCAGCGCGGCGTGAGCCTTGAATGGCACTGAGGGGGCCCGTGTGTAAACATCCCGCTTCTCCCAGGATCCCATCCCATCATCAACCCCCCATCTATTTGGCAGTTGTTTTCCATTTTAATTTTGCTTGTCCTCTTTTGTCTCCCAGCCTCCCCAGCCTTGACTCGATGTGGAAATCTCATACCTGCCCCGTCACCACAGCGGACAGGGTTTGAGATGTCCTCTCAAAACAACTTCGCCATGGGAGACGGCACAGAGCTGAGGACGAACATTATCTGGCTTCCTTCTTTACTCCCCGCAGTGCTTCCTTGTCGGAAAAAAGGACGTGACAGAGCTATTTGTTTTGTAGCTTTTCGCACAGCGTTTTTTGGGTTCTTTTATGATGTCTTTTTTTCTACTTCAGTAGGAGTGAATTTCCGTAATTCAGGAACAGAAAGAAAAGGCAAAGAAACAACCCGAATAAGAGAGAAAGAACTCTTCCAGTTCATCCTGTCTCGAGAGGGAGCGAGCTTAACAGAGGCAATTAATCAATACCGACTTTTTTTTCCTCTCCCTGTTTTGAAGCCACTGGAGAGGTCAAAGTTACAGAGCACAACGAGAGAGAGAGAGAGAGAGAGAGAGAGAGAGAGAGAGAGACAGGCTGGATTGGTGGTGGTGTGTTTGTTGCAGCTGAGAGCTGTTTGTCAGCTGGACACACAGGCCGGAGGGAGGTGAGGAGAAACACACCACAGTGACATTAGTGCTGATGTGTTATCCTCCTCCTCCCCCTCTTCCTTGCAAGGTGGGAAATCTCATCCCGCCCCACTCGCACTCAGCTCCACTGGCCAATGAGATTTTGAATGATTGACAAGTGCAATAACAAACGGGTGGGCCTGCTAACACCCCAGATGCATGTCACTTTGTAGAGAGCCCAGCTTTTATCAATGCCACCAGACAAAAATATTGTGTAAAACTGGTAAATTGTTGCCACTGGCCACTGGAGCAGTGGGAGAAAAGGGGGTTTCGTCTTTGTCAAGAAGTATAATTGGAAACACTGTGTGGTTCAGCAGTCATGGTTTTCCTGTGGCACTGTTCACTGCAGACACACACATACACACACACACACACACACACACACAGACACACACACACAGACAGCTTTAATTTAAGGGCAATAATGTGCAGCCTCTGTCTGTGTGAATCTGCATATTCTTGCACAGGATTACCAGCTCGCTAACAAGCCCCTATTCAGATGCATTCATTCCTGGGTTCAACTAAATGAATACAAGTGAATACAGACTGTGGATACGCATGTGGTATCGGCATTCAAATGCCATATTACCACCACCATCTGGGTTCCGAAAAAACCCTCTGCTCTATATAGTATATATATTCTACTCTGCTCTTCTCTGCTTTTCAGTATTCTTTCCCCCTGTTTCTCTCTTTCTTTTTTACTCTTTTTCGGTCTCTCTCACACAGACACAGAGAGAGACACACACACACACACACACACACACCGGAGCATAGCACAGGCTCTCTCTCTCTCTCTCTCTGACACACACCCACACACACAGAGACACACTCACACACACACACACACACGCACAGACACACACACACACACCGGAGCGTAGCACAGGCTCTCTCTCACACACACACAAACACACAGACAGAGACACACACACACAAACCGGAGCGTACCACAGGCTGAGTCCTTGGCCATGCTGAGGTCCAGTGGCCGTGCCCTCTGGGTGGAGTGTGGCGAGACTGCTGATGCTGTAGGGCCACAGGTCAAGGATTAAAGCCAGGAACTCAGCCGAGTGGGGGGGCCCCAAGGGAGCCCCGAAATAAAAAAAAGAGAAAAGGAAAGAAAAAGGGATGGAGTTGGGGAGGGGAGGCGCGATTGTTCCGATTGTGTCCATAATCCACTTGCTTTTTCAACTAAAGGCCCATAGAAGAGGAACGTCTTAAGATGTCAGGTCTTCCCTCAGATGGCCAAAGGAGGCGCATTATAATCATATGTGTAATGTCAAGAGCAGTTAAAGGCCCAGCAGCCGGGTCCTTGTCATCTCCTCTCAGATGGAGTGGAAATCAATTTCGGAAATGACGGTAATGCATTAGCACTATGAGCGGGGCGGAAAACAAATGCGTGGATGAGAGCGCCGTCTCTGTAGCCAGCCGCGGCATGTCGCTGAGTCATTTACATCTCATTCTCACACAGGCTGCCGGGACCTTAATTGGATTGCCATATATCACAACGGCAAGACCCCCCTGTGTCTGTGTGTCAGTGATCCTTTAGTGTTGTGTATTTGTGTGTGTGCGTGTGTGTGGGAGAGAGAGAGAGAGAGAGAGAGAGAGGGAGAGAGAGAATTCATTAAAGATGTAAATGACTTTTTCAAGTCATTGTATTTTATCTTTTGTCTTGTCAACGTTCCTTTATTGCAGGTATTGCTCACATCAGGGTGCGGGTGACTGATTGCTTCAGCCTGGATTCCAAGGCCTCTGGAACTGTGTGGGGAGACACCTGGCTGACCTCAATGGCCATTGATGAATGCTGTCTGCCAGTGATTTGTGCCCGACGGAAAAAGAGAAAGAAGGGAGTGGAGTTGGAAATTGCTAGGTACTTTTCTGTTTTCTTTTTGTCGGTTTTCTTCTCCTACTCTAGACTATCTCCCCTGTGGGATGGTGCTGCTGCTGTTCTCCCTCCTGATCCAGTTTTTCTTCCACTACATTTTATGTTCATATTGTGTGCTAGCCTATTTACTCATAATATAAGCAAATGCCATAATTGACATATTATTATGCTGCATAGTTCTGCTTATCCTTACAATAATAACCTTATGAGCACAATGAAAACCCACTAAGCTGTTCTACAACCAATACTTAAATGCTACTGAATGCTACACCCCGCTTTATCTATCTCTCTACCCGGCCGGCCCAAAGCAGATAGGTACCCCTTATGAGCTGGGTTCTGCTCAAGGTTTCCTCCATTTCCTTTCCACCATAAAAAAGGTGAGCAAGTGAGTCAGTGAAGAAAAAGAAAGAGAAAAGGAGTGAGTGGGAACTGAGCTACCCAACATGCGGTGTGGTTCTGGGATAAAACAGTGATTTAGATAGCTGGCCACTCCAAGTAATTCTGCCCAGTGTTCTTAAAGTCCTAGAAGATGAGGCCAATAAATTGGGCAGGAGGAGTATGAGTGATTTGAGTGTCATGGTATGACCTTTGACCTTACTGACTCTTCAAATGAGAAAAGCACAGAGGAAAAGATTTGGGAGTCTAAGTGTTGACAACGCATTTCATGCATCATTAATGGATAATGGAGCCTTTTCCCAATGTACATCCCAGCGTCTTTATTATTGTGGATGCAGGAGAAGGGTGTGAAATCTCAGACAAAATGCTCCAGCACCAAGAAAGGGTTGAGATTCATTTCATGTAACTGAACCAATGACCTCACTCTATTACATGCCTGAGTGCTGTGTTTCTTTTAGCGATTGAAGCTTGGCAGAAACCTATCTTTTCGTATTTGTTCTTTTCCTGTTGTTGTTGTTGTTATTGCTGTTTCTTCGCTCTTGATCTAGGAAGTGTTTCAGGAAGGGGGATTGCTGAATCATTTAAAAAAACAGAGATGACAAAAGACGATTGAGTATAGGATCTTCAGGAAATTCATAAAGAACACAGAATTAAAAAAAAAACATTGGGGCAGTGAGAGAGAGGAAAGCCTCGGTCATTAGGGAGGCATGTTGATAGCAGGACAGCTAGTTAGCGGGAGATGTTTGGGAGACAATAGGCAGATAATTGAAAAGTGGTGTGTGTGTGTCTGTGTGTATATATACCTGTGTGCTTTAGAAGCGGGATGTTTGCTCTGGGTGGCGGCATTGAAAATCAAAGCAGAATGCAGGCTGTGTAGCGGAAATTCCAGGCCCTAGATCTGTTTAGCGAGATCGCAAATCAAGAGATAAAGGCGCTGGCTTAACCTGTTCAGTGGCCTTATTTTTCAACATTGGTTTGAGCTGCCGATTTAAAGGGGTTTTTACACTTCGTACTTGAGCTTGTTGTTCACTTGCAGTTTGAATTTAGAATTTTTCTAAGACTGCTGGGCAACGTTCAGTTGGTTGTTTTTGGTATTGTTTTACTATTAGCATCCATATGTTTTTTACATAATCAATTCATCATACTAATTCCTCTCACTGGTTGTGGGTGAAGTAAATGTTTGTCGGTAGATACCTAGTTTTGACATTATTAGGTTGGCCCATTCGTGCATATACCTGTGTCAGCAGAATGTGTCTATATGGCTGTTTATTTTTTTAAATTTAAATTTAAGAAATTGAAAGATCCTAACTTTGAATAGTTTACTGTATAAATGAATGAAATCAATTACATGAAATATATTCATTGTGTACCCTTCTATTCTCTTCAGAGATCTAATGAACAGCTGCAGTGAACTAACAGTGTTGACACTGATGAATCTGCACAAAGATTACGGCTTTCTGAAGAAAGTTGGCATTCTTCCTCAGGGACATAGTTCATTCTTCTAGGTTCCATAATCGAGTTGTCTAACTTGAGCTTTAGAGACCGACCTTCTGGCCAACTGCAGGATCTGAGGAGGTTGTGGTCTTCGCTAAGTAGCCCAGGTACTGAAGGAGCTCAGTGATATTATGATCTGTCCTATACTATTATCTGTACTATCCAGCTGTTAGCTGTCAGCACACACTGACTCACATATGCAGAGGACTCACCAGCGCCTACTTCTGGGTCAGAGATATTGAGTGGATGATGAGATTGATGTGACATTTAGGCCTATGACACATAATTGTGTTTATGCTCTCACTCACATATGCACAGAGATAAAGAGAGAGTGTGTGTGTGAGAGAGACATAGTGTAGGGTACACACTGACAGTACAGTTGCATGTAGCTCTTTGTTTAATATATGTGCATGTGTAGGAATTGTTTGTGTGTGTGTGTGTTTTGAGCATGTATGTTGTGAGCCTGTGGCCCGGTGGGTATATGTAAAGAACACAGCTGTCCCCCAGAACTAGGACAGCTAGCTCATGAGAATGACGGATGAGTCGGCGGTCAGGGATGAAATGCCATAAAGCGGGTGGGCAGGATGGGCCCTCATCCATCCTGGACCCGCAGCCATCCATCAGAGAAGAGGGGTCCATGGACCGGCAGCTCAGGAGAATGGAGGAATGGAGGAAGCGGAGCTTAACGCCCCACAATGGATCTTTCGGTGGGAGGTGACTGCTCTGTGTATGTGTGTGTGTGTGTGTGTGTGTGTGTGTGTGTGTGTGTCTCTATGCATTTCCCCCTTCATGCTTGCCGTGTTCAAGGTCACCTGCCCCCAATGGCGTACTACATGTTATTGGTCTACCTTTGCCACACCCATTCCATTTGTCAAATAAATACATGTGTACGCGCTCCCGGAGGTCCTGTTTCACCGCACAACAATGAGCATGCAGCCACGGCACAGCGGTAAACGCCCGGCTCAGTTACACACCAGCGGCCTTCACGGTAATTGCCTATGGGTCACACATCTCTATGGTTATTTCAACATTTCACCGTCACTTCGTCACCTCAACCGAACCGTGAAAAAAAAAAGGTATCCCTGGTTCTGAGGTGAAAGGAAGAAAGGGTTAAAGTGTTATGTTTCTTTGCAGTCTGTGTTTGCAGAGGCAGGTATGCTGTTCGATTCTTTCCAATCATTATGCAGTATGGCGCAGCCACTGTGAGCCGTGAAAGGAATCTGGAATGTCACACTCAAGTGGCCTCTGTAAGGTGGCGCACACACGCACTAGTGCACCATCGCTGTGTTCGTATCCTGCTTAGAGGGCTAAGGCGCACTGGAACTCCGTCTGGAGCAGCAGGAGGACACAAGATGGAGTCTGTGCCCCCCCCATCCTCCCTCCCCCACCACCCCCCACCTTGCCCATCCCTTACTTTCACTGTGGACCAGACTGCTGATACGATTTGACTGATAACTGAAGCAACAGTGGAGACTGTTCAAAACGGTCCATCTGCCAGACATGGTGCAAGACGTGTCATTCTGTTTGGTTTCTGCCACAGCGTCAGCGAAGCGCTGGATTTGTGACAGAATGAAATGCCAAGCACTCTCAGACAGGGTGCTTTCATGACAGTAAAATCAGTCGTGGACAGATGGACACAGGCACAGTCAATGACCTTGGTGTAACCCGCCATCACTGAATGCCTTGTCTGTGTTCACGGCCGCTAGCGATCTATGAGTGACAAGGCATGCTTGGCATGACATGAACACACTTCACTCACAATTACAAACAGGGGGCTGAAGAGACATGCACTGTTTCCACAGTTGTGTTATAAACGCGTGTGCTAATAAAGCCAGAATATGTTAATGGTGAATGATTAATGATATAACTAATTAGAAATCCATCTCTTTCAGTGTCATTAACATGTATATGTACAGTGATGAGGCAACATACCCAAGAAACACTCCAATGCATCTCAAGCACCTTACATATGAGTATGAACTTTTTAATTATGAAGATACACAAAATGCACACACACACACACACACACACACACACACACACACACACACACACACACGCATATGCACTTTGATTCGTGCATCCTGCTACCAGAGAAGTGCGTGATTGCAGCGTGGAGGGGATATTAATTGATTATACCCATTAGAGGGGTTCACATTAGAAGCGTCATTAACTTTTCTCCCCCTGAGCACACAGGACTGGAGCAGATGGCGTTGAATGATGCATTTCTGCCCAAATGGTAAATATTGACAAGCAGCTCAGTGCCTGCACACGTGTTAATGTAGAAGGGAGAAAGAGACAGAGGGAGGGAGAGAGGGAGGGAGGGAGGGAGGGAAGCAAAGAGGCACCACACTAATTGGCATTCTCTAGCCACATAGCCTCCATCAGGTAGGTGCCCTGACCCAGTCTTCATGCTAGCCCTCCTACAATCTATAACAGGACAGAATACACCAGAGTACATCACATGTTGAAGTGCTGTTTTTTTTTTTTTTTTTCAAAAGGCCTTATCATCAAACACATTTTTTATAGCAATGTGCCAACTTGAAACCAAGTGAGTGTACGTGGTTCTTCATTTTAATCACTTTTAAAAGACTGCAGGTTGGTGTTTCAACGTGCCAACTAACATTGCTGACATCAAACTAGTATTGATCGATGATGGGCCTGTGACATATTGCGCTTACATGTTGCAAACACCTACCTGCTGTTACTAAAATAGAAAGACTGCCATGCAAAGAAAAGAGTGGTACAGCCTAATTAAGTATTAAAGTGATCATCAAAGCTGAGCTTTAAAAAAAAGAAAAGATGTTTGATCTACCAGTAATAAAGGATCAGACACTCAAGGTACTTTGTAATTTGTGTATGACATCGAGTGCTTAACCTGAGGCTCTGCGAAGATCAGAGACTCTAGACTGGAAAAGATGCTTCTCACAAAGGAAGGGATGACAAGCAATGTGAGGATGAAGTACATTTGCTGCAGGGGGTGGAGGGAAAAAGACAGAGAGAGAAACAGAGGAAGAGAGAGAGAGTGTGTGTTTGTTGAGGAGAGAGAGAGAGAGAGAGAGTGTGTTTGTTGAGTAGAGAGAGAGAGAGAGAGATTAAGAGAGATATATTGTTAGAGACAAAGAGAGATTCACAGAGCAGAGCACACAGCTTCCAGCTCTCCCCTTAGGGCTGATGCAAGAACTCTTCAGAACTTTCCCAGCATGCATTGGGAAAGTCTGCTAGTTAGCTTCTGCTCTCTAGCAGCGTCCTAGGAAATGTGCTTGTGTGCTCTAGCATGCAACCTGTTGGAGACCAACTGTCATTGACAATTGTCATGACTGCTCATTTATAATTGTCCATAACATAATATGGTATACCAGCTTCTTAGCACATGACAGGACTGCTGTGGCATGGAACATTGTGGGAATTGTCTTGCCAAATGTTAATAATGTCTGTATTTCACGGCATTATCCGAATGGAATGGAATGTTATCAGCCATGAGATGTTCATGACAAGTTCGTAATGATGGAGGACTGGATAGAGGAGCAAAGTGGTATCTGGGTGAATGGGTATAGGTTTGTGTTTGTATGTGTACAACAGTACAGGAGAAAAGAAAGAGATAAGTCCGGAGAATGAGTATAGATATGCACACTCTCAAAAGAAGCACGTACTGTTTGATAAGGATGAAATTGGAAATCTAATTCCAAGAGAAAGCAGAAAAAGAGGAGTTAGAGAGAGAGAGAGACAGAGAGAGAATGACAAAGACACGGCCATGGGTAGAAAGAGCATTCATTGTCCTTGTTCGGTTAGAATGCCGGTCCAGGTTGTCTAGTAATACTTCTTTAGGTCGCTGTGTGCCGGTGTCCTGTTTCTCTTGGAGCTTCGTGTCTGTCCTGTGACTGACTGCCTTCATCTCCGTGCTGACGCTCTCACTAACATGGGCCCCGCTCATGACTGATGGCCCCATGGAGCTGCTTACACGGCTGTTTGATCAAGCAAAGCCACGCATAAACGTCCGGCCCCCACACAGCCACACGGCATCCGGGCAGTAAATCCTGCTGAGGACTTCATCAGCTATGCGGAGAGAGTGTGCTGGTGGCAGCCAGGGAGGAGGAGGAGGTGGAGGAGGAGGAGGAGGTAAATGAAAGGATGAGGGGGTTGAAAAGAAAGAACAGAGCAGGGACTGAAAGAAAAAGGCGAGACAGAGAGGGAGAGAGAGGAAGGGGCTGGGGAGGGGGGGGGGGGGGGGGGGTAGGTTATGGAATACCAGGAAAGTGGGACAAGGGGTAGGAGTCCGTTTGTATTGTCTGAGTGGGCAGTGTGAAAAGAAGGGGAAAAGAAAAAAAAGAGAAGAGAAAAACAACACAGACGAGAGGAGGCGCAAGGAGAGACCCCATATAACCATGATCATATAAAGTCACTGGCTAACCCAGTCAGAGCTCCCCACAGACACCCCCGTAGTCTGACAGCCTTTCACTTCTCCTCAGCATAAAGGCTAATGAAAGAGAGAGAGAGGGGAGAGACAGTGAGAACAAGAGGAGGATCAGGAGGAGGAGAACAGGGGGTATATCTGTATTATCACTTCATCTTTGAAAAAGAAAAACACTGAACATGTGTCGGGAGGAAGAAAATGGCAATTTTTCACTTGTTCAAAGTGATCAAAGGAGCCTTGACAGAAATGAATGCCTTAATTAAAAGCAAAACAGATGTTAATATCATCGTCAACAGCTTCAGACTTGCCCAGCTGGTGTCAGTACTCACATGGGTATATCTATTTTGCGTCGGGATTACATTAATTAAATCTCTTTAACGAGTGGCCTTGCCACGTAACATGTGTGTAATGGAGCCTACCACTCGGGCTCCGTCACACCTGTAAATGGCGTGTAATAACTACGCCGTTAGCGAGGGAGGGAGCGGATGAGTGTCTGATTCAGAGGTTCTTCTTCATACTTGCTTTCCTCGGCTCGTCTCTGCTGGAGATGACCTATTTTAAACGGAGCGCCACACACTGAGAGTGGGGAGGTGAAAGTCCCCATAGCCAAAGATCTCGAATCAGGAATATGTCTTCTCCTTTTGTTTCCGTCTCTCCGTTTGTGCATGTATGTGGACATATGTGTGAGTCTGGGTGTGGATGTTAGGTGTGCTTTTGCATGTGTGTGTGTGTTTGTGTGTGTGTGTGCGCGTGTGTGGTTATGCACACAGCAGCATATCAGAAACAGACCACAGCTTTGCCATGTGTTTTAATTAGGGCCCCAGCAGACATGACCCCACCTTATCAGCTTGCAGCGGTTTAATTGGCTGCTCCGTGTTTGTCGCAGACCTTCAAGCCCCCCCCCCCCCCCCACCACCACCACCCCCCCCCCCCCCCCCCCCCCCCCCCCCCCCCCCCCCGCGCGTCCTGCCAACCTGGCCTGGGAGGAACTTTGCACTTTCCACCAACACTGACCGCCCCAGACTGACACAAAAGGAAAGAGAAATAAAAAAAGAAGAAGAGAAACATGCATGGCCCTGAGCCCACTCCTAGCTCTCCATAAGCCTGCAGATGAACCCAGCAGAGCTTAAATGTGTCTATTAAAACAACAGCTTCCACTGCACCACATCTCCTCCTCCCTCCCTCCCTCCCTCCCAAGTCTTTTAATACAATCCTTTTTTTTCTTTTCATTTGCTGTGCTTCAGTGGAGGTGAACAGTGCGTGGTGTGGAACCGCACCGCAGATGCCCTCTGACTGTGTCTGACAGTGGGGCTTTTTTGAGGATCAACAGCGCCGTAATGGTTTAAGTGCATCCTAAGCCACGTGGAAGAGTCGAATCTGTCATCTCAGCGAGGGGTCTGACTGTGCCCCCCCTCCCTCCCCCCTCCCTCTCTTTCCGCCGCTCTCCCCAAATTTGAGAAATTGATGAGGGCAGGAAGAGGGTGCATGTAAAGCTGCTGGAGACGACACGTCTGCTGAGGGGAATGGGAGGTGAATCTTTTCCTCTTTTTCTTCTCTCTCTATCTCTCTATCTGTCTCTCATGATTTCTCATGCTGCCCTTTAGCTGATAGCTTCACTCTGTGTTCTGCCTTTATAAGATCATGAGGCATTAGATCACCGGACCTGAACTTTGACTTTGATGGACACATCCTTCCTACCTGGTCTACAGGTACCCTCACTCCCACCTAGTCATCTAGTCCCTATACAATAATGGAATGAATACAAGGCCCCTAAAATTAAATGTATCCACAAAATGACTTATGGTAAAGCCCCAGAGTAAAGAATTCACTGAATGAATGAATGACTAAATTAATGAATATGAAATACTTTGGACTTCAGAAATGGAATTTATTTACAGGAAGACTTAAAGTAAAGCCCTTGAGGCCGACACACACATTTCTCCCATACAGTTCTCCCATTTTTTTCCCAGTAGATCTTTCCAGTAGCCTGGTTTATGTCTGCCTTCATTTTACGAGACTCCCATGCAGAAATGGCTCCAGTAGTAAGGACGTGATGGATTGGAGCTGTTGTCCTGATGTTTATCTTCCTTTACTGCCTCATTGCTTGTGTCTTTAGAAGACACCCCAGTGATCAATAATGCAAATCCATCCCAATAATGACGGATAAAGACGCCGTTCTCTGATTTCTGCAGCGCCTCCCCTTGGGAACTATGATGCACATCATTAAACTCACCGATATGCACACAATTCATATGTGACAGGAGGACATAAATACAAACTCCAACGACACGCCACAAACAAGGATTAAAGTTTAATGAAATCATCTGAATGAGACAGGAGTTTGTTGTGTTATTATGGCACAAAATTACTAGTTTATTCCCATTCCCCATGAATACCTGTCACCTGTTCTTATGGTTAACCTTATGAAGTTCTACAGCGTGCCATACATGTGTTCAGCGACTGGATGAGTCAGGGCTGTCTTCTACATTCTTCTCTCCACTTTGCGCTGTCTTTCACTCCTCCTTGACATTTGTGTACATATTGTAATATATTTTATATTATATTGTAATATATTTTTTTGCACAGAAGAGATGCAAAGAAAGGCCTCGATGAATCCCCTCCCTGCGTATCACCTTGAGCTCAACTTGTAAAAAGCTTTTAGTCTAATTTGTTTCTCAAAAATGAATCTTTCCCTGCATGAAGATCCAGACTCAGGTGCATTAAACTGAAAGATTACCACGGAATGCTGCTGGTTTCTCCACTCTGTTTTTCTTCCCCCCCCCCCCCCCTCATCTGTTTTCTTTCACTCCTCCCCTCCCTCCTCCCCTCATTGTTTCACTCTGCAGACCTTCCATTAGGAAATCTCATTTAATACTTGACAGTTTTACACCCCTTTCTCACCTCCACACAAAAATAAACGGATAAACACTGGAAATGCAAATGACACGATGGCTTTTGATGGTTTTTACACCGAATTAGCACAGGCATTAATCTATGGCAGATTAAAAAAAAAGCACAGTTTGACAGAACGATGAAGAATGCTAATTCTGTCCAGTCATTAGATTACCGACTAATTGCACGAATGACCAGATGTTTTTTCTCTTCCTCTCTCCCAATGGGGCGGCGGGTAGTTCTCTTTGATATGTCATCCCAGGGCAGAGGTGGTGGAGGAGAGCCAGGGCACAGCACAGGGAAGCAGGGGGATTACTCTCTATGAACAGAGGCCTCCTTGTTCACTGAGATATGAGTTTTCTCATTGAAGTGGATGGGGATATGAGGAGACTGAAATTTAAGTATGTTATATAATTCCACTCGGCTTGCTCAAAGCTCCGGTCAATGGCCTGCCATTTCTTTTTTTTCGGAGAGAGGCGAGGGAGGGTGGTGGTGCAGTTGTGGAGCGTGGAGCGGGGGGGGGGAGTTCAATAAAGGAAGAAAATATCCAGGAAATCCAGCCGGGCAAACACACAGGTCACAACCCCTGTTTGAAGGCAGAGCCGAGGCACCACATGCTCAGACTTCTACTTTCCTTCTTGCCTTCTCCACAGCCTCCATCCCCAGCAGTGGCACCCTCAATCCCTCCATCCCCAGCAGCAGCAGAATCATGGCACCCTCTACTCTCAGATAAGACAGCCATGCGTCATTTGCAAACCCAGTGATTCCCTATGAATAATTACACACATTAGCGTGTCGCAACTGCTATGCGTTACCCCCGCTGACAAGGCCTCGCCAACCTCCCCAAATCCTTCCCCGTGCGACCTCGTCTGCTTGCGCTGTCACCACGGTGACACTCCGCTTTGTGTCCGGCTGTCAGGGGAGGATATCGCAGATCGGCTCGCTCGTTTGTTTCATGCCAGATCTTGAGAGCCGACGCTCCACAGCTGCCCCCCCCCCCCCCCCGCCCCTATAACACACACAGATACGCACACACACACACACAGATACACACACACAAACCCTTCCAGCTGATGACACGCAGCTGCCTGAGAGCAGAACGACAGGCAGGCGAGCTCCACAGAGCGCTCTACTGCCACCCCATAGGCACTGGGGCATGGAACTCTGGGATGGACGGGGGGTTGGGGGGGGCGTGGTGCCAGGCTGGGGAATTTGGCATTTGTTGAGATTGCGCTGCCGACAGACAGCTCGACACAGCTGCCACTCCACACCGCCGACCCGCACTGGGACTCTGACATGCCAGAAGCACCTAGCAGAGTGAGCATCCTCTGTCCCATAGCCATCCAGTCTGAAGGTGACCAGACTCCTGTGGATTGAAAAACGCATTCCCACCACCACTGAAATGGAACAGGCGTAATATATTTTTGGCCACTGATTCGAAGTTTGGCGCTTTTCCAAGTCTGCCATTGACAATAAAAGATGCTTAGCAATAAATGCTTAGCAAACACACACCCCTGCACTGTACGTAAATCTCCTTGATCGTCTGTAAATTTGGTTTAGAAATTATTCTGCCATTAAACCTTGTCTTATTTCTCTCAAACCTGTTATTTGAGGAGCATTCACCATAAATTGAGGAACGAAGAAATATGGGACTAAATTTGATTACAAAATATGATAAAAATGATCAAATATGACAAAAATGGGATGTTTGGGCACCCCATCCAGTCTCCAGTTGCAGGATGTGGTGTGTGTGTGTGTGTGTGTTTGATGGTGGCACAAAGCTGGTCCTGTGAGAGGAAGGCTCCTTGAGCTGCTACTTTGTGTTATGGATTATTATGAAACAGCTTTTTTTTCTAGTTTTGTATTCTGTGCTCCTCTAATAAAATGCTTGATGGGTGTCAAATCGATTATACACCTGGACAAGGCACATTTAAATCTGGTTTGGCTGTAGCTCCAGCTCCACACAGAAATCCTCACAGAATGTGTCCAGCACACAGAGAAAAAGAAAAGAAAATTTGTAATCAAAAAGGAAACTTCTCTCACTTCTGTTTTCACAGTGATACATATATTATAGCTGTCAAACCAAAGAGAAGAGAAGTGCCTAATTCCTATTCCTCTTTTTAACTCCATTACTTAACTTCCGTAAATGTAGACACTGACAATAATTACAGCTGTGCCTGGCTGAGTCTGAGTGAAAAGCTAATGTTACAAATGTGAGACATTGTTCTTTTGTCTGGACAGCATTGTAAGAACTCCATTCAAACCCTTATGGCTGCTACATTGTGTGTATGTAAAGCACATTCAATGTCCCAGTAGATATTGGAATTATCAGTGACATGTTGCCTAATAAAGAAGACTGCCTTCACCATAACACATATGTATTATTGGTTGTCTTATGCAGTTGAATTCAATGTTTTAAGATGTCTCAACTCAAGGTATTGTTTAAGAATAAGAAGAATGTTTTTGGATGCTACTGTCAGAGAAACCTGATGACCTGAAGGCCAATAACTGTACACAATGACACTGACAGATTCCAACAGTTCTTGCAGCATATGGGTATGCACACAGTCTATGGGATTTTATGATTTTATTTTATGTATGAGGATGAAACTACATGTCACACGATAAAGAGCATGAAAAACAGCTACCTCATTCAGAAAATTCCTTCTTTTGAAACATCCCAGGCTCAGTTGTACTGCTAGTGACTAAACTTATGCTGACCTGAAATTGGTAAGACTTTGATGGGAATAATAGGGTTTGTGCCTAACTATTTGAAAAAACGATGTAGGCAGCATGTTGTTCAATCACCAACATCTTTTCTTTGTCTGACACTTTTACATGGAGCATTTCTCTGCATGAAAGGGGAAGGTGTCAAGGCGAAATGAGCAAATGGTGTGAAAATGTTCATTTTCTCAAGGCAAACGGAGACATTTAATCCAATTAGTTCCCCACTGTAGTCATGGTAACCTTCCCTATTTAAATTTTAGCATTGTATCGAGATTTCCTGTCTTTTCAAAGTCAAGAAACAAGGGAATGTGATGTACCAGTGGGTGGTAGGTAAAAATAGAGCAAAAGCTCTCCTAAAGAAAGGAGGGGAAAAAATATCTTGCCCCAAATTTGCGGACTCTTGTAGATGAAAGATGCACTTGTCATTGTGGTCTAGCCTAGAATAATTAATATTCTGCAAACGTTACAGTTGATCTGTTTGACGTCACTGTTTCATTGCAGCGTTTTAGTGGCATGTTGGGCTCACAAAAAAGCCCAGGCATGACGGTGATGCCAACACTGCTGTGCCACCCACTGTGCGTATGTTAAAGTGACATAATGTAACATTTTCACCATAAAATAACAGCTTTCAAATCATTTTCAGGGTACACTGACATGTAATACGGAGAATGGCATCTAGGCCACTGCCACAGCATGCCTGGTGCGCCTGGTATTGCACTATGTAACTTTGGGGTACAGGGCGCAAGACCTCTCGCGAGAACAACTTAATGCTTTTGCACCACCTCACGCAACAACAACTACACCCATGCGCTAGCTATGAGAGGAAGCTAGCGCAAAATTCTCTGTATGGACATCATGGCAGAGGCGACGAAGAAACTGAGGAAGACGTTGTCGGAGGAAGCAAGGAAGAGAAAAAGAGAGCGTAACCAAGCAAGAGAAGATGTCAGTCTCAGACTGGCTTTTACTCGTTGGTGAGAGCCTAAAAGTTACAAAAAAGATGCAAGTCAGATGCCGAGCTGGCCTTCTTTCTGTTGGACTAGTCAGTAATAACGTATTAGCTGTCTTGCTATGTCTTGTGGTGTGCTTGTTTGATGTTTGGCTGTGTTAGGAAAGTTGTCGACTAGCTAGTTTGCAATAAATGACTGTCCAATGTAAACTCCTCAAAAAAAGTTTGGAAACGTTATTTCGGTCGATTATTCCTCCCCTTTAATAATACCAATTGGTATTGTATTTTATATCGTTGGAAAGCCTGATTAGTCACCTTTACAACGAGTCGACTAGCTAAAATGTGCCAAAATCCCCTGCAATATTCTACCCACACGGTTAGCTGTGTTGCTCATTCCACGAATGCACGATCCTTACAAGTTGTACCTCGTTGTAAAGGTGACTAATCAGGCTTTCCAACGATATAAAATACAATACCAATTGGTATTATTAAAGGGGAGGAATAATCGACCGAAATAACGTTTCCAAACTTTTTTTGAGGAGTTTACATTAAGCATGTCGCCAACAATATTTTATTACATTACACATATTCCACATTCAAAAGCTTAGAAAACAATGTATATGTATTTTTTTTACTTTGGTTCTTTAAAAAAGTACTTTTTTTTGTTATTTTTCGGTTATGTTAGCAAACATCTCCAATGTCAGAATAAATAAAACTATGCAGTCATATTTGTGTAAAATATTGTGATATAACTCTACCTTGTCCGTCTACATGCTTCTTTGGCTTCTTATGTTGTCTTTGCCGGTTCCATATCCTTCATCTTGTCAACAAATGCACATGTACTGTCCATTAGGGGGTCCCTAAGCGTGATATGTATTTACGATAGTGGTGTAAAGCTACATTCCACAACTTTAGGAGGGAGCTCAGTAGCAAAAATACCACTTCTCAGGTAACGGGGCTTGAAAGTGTTCAAAATATGTCCTCTTCAGTGAAGTACTGATATGTTTTTGTCCAATTGCAGAACCGCTAAACCTACCTCTATGTACTATGTGCCCTGCTGTACCTCTCCACAGGCACCACATTTGTGCGCAACCTTCAAGACCCGACTTTCCAAAATCAGGTCCTCTTCCATCATCTGATTTCCCAGTGGACCTAACAAAAATCAGGTCATTGGGACAGAGGTAAATGACAGCCACATAGCTTATATGGTTGAAATGATATGAGGCGTTCCAGCGTGTTGGTGTACCTCTGGGACACAGGTGTCTTTGGGCCTACTTTTATTATTACCCAATTTTTATTATGGAACCTGTTCAGTATTCACCCGCACAGATCAAAAGGCCTCTTCCTACCCTCCCTCTTTCTCTCTCTCTCTCTCTCTCTCTCTCTTTCTCCCCTTTACCCCCTTTCGGAAGCGGGTCGAGGGAAGCAGTGCCTCCCATTCAGGATCAGACTTGATTATGGTGTTTCATTACTGCTGCTCTCTGAAGAGGGGAATGAAGGGGATTGTCTGCACCCCTCTACATCAGATTAGCAGGGAGACCCTCATTTCAGACCTCATTTTATGCACAACTTGTATTCCAAGGCCTCACTAGATTAAACGCCTAAGTAGTTATAGGGTCATCTCGTTATCTGGCTTTGTAAACTTAAATCGGGGTTGATATTTTAAGTCTTTGTGGGGGGTATGTATATGTATGTGCCTGATTTGTTGTAATGAAATTAATACGTTAAGCAGTAAACCCCCTCACCTTGGCAGAGGACTGGAATGTCCTTGACATGCAAGAGGATTGAAGAGTCTCTTTTGTTTGCATGAAAGCTCAAATAGTTGGATGTAATTGTCTCCAAACTGTTTTTCCCCTTGACTTGGGGATGTATTGCTAAACTGTGAGTTGTCTGGATAATCCATCTCAATGCACAGTTTTGTTCCATTTCCTTTTTTTTTTTCCATCATTCAAAATACGCTGACATTTTCTCAATTTTCTTTCCCCTGACTCCCTCATCCCCCTTTAAGCATTTCTGTCGGGTTTTTTTTTGCAGCCTACCTCTGTGATATTTCCATATGTATATATTATCATAAATAAGAGTACGGATCTGTGGCAGGTTGATGTTTCTAATGGGGCTGACATTAGCATTTCAGAGCAGATGCGTCGTGGCGGGCACAGTGCGAGGAGCGCGTGGCGCTACAAAGAGAATGGCAGAGGCTTCCTGCTCTCAGCCCTGTCATCCCTTATAAACAGCCAGAGACGGGAGGATGAGGATGGGATGGGGGGGGGGGGATATGTGGGGGCTTCTGGGGAGGAGAGGGTTGAGTTGGGCCTCCCCTGGCTGCTGAGCCACGGATGCTCCAGCTGGATGCTCCACACAGGCTAATTAGGAGAGGAAAACACACAGACAGACTCACACTCACACACCCATATACACACACACACACACACTCTCACACACCAACACACACACACACACACACACACACACACACACACACACACACACACACACACACACACACACACATCCCTGATCGGAGGAAGCTGGAGAGATTTGTGGAATCCCCCAGATGATGGTAGCGTGAGAGATCCAGCTGGCTGGGTCACTGATGGAGGCTCAGGAGGGCAGAGGGGCAGCTCAAGGGGTGTAAGATGGAGAAAGAGAGGACGGAGAGCTGATGGAGGAGGATCAGATCAGGATTCAGGGGCTTGACATGATCTGGCCCTACTCTGGCAAGAATCGGTCCACAGAATTCCAGCCAAATTCAGTTGATGGAACTGTGAAAATGACTGTATATGTGTGATATATTGATTCATTTAGTGGTAGACGAATGAAGGCAATGGACAAATATGTGCTGTGATGTAAAGAAGTATTTAGTCTGTTCAAAGACTACTGACAATGAAAGAGCTGGCTGGCTGGCACATATGCTAAGATTTCAGGTAGTATCAGTTGGGGGGCCAATTTACAGGGCTGTCTTAGAGTGATATGGAGTAATCCTTCCAAACTCTTTTTCAGAGTCAAGACACTGTGTGAGAGCCTGAAACAGAGTGCAAAAGCCTGAGCATGACACCAAAAGCCTGGTTACCCTGCACTGAATAGGTAGTAAGCTACCGCTAGCATATTGATTCTGTTAGCCCTCCCCTAGGCTGTGGTGAGGCATTCAAGACAGTTTTGTGTTCTAGCAGCAGTAACACAGAGCAGTCCAATCAGCATAGCATGTTTAAAAAAAAAAAAATCTGAGAATGGGCTCAGCTGCAATGCCTCATTGATCGTATATTTACATCTACTATCTACAATAACTATCCAACCTCTTGGTATCCTACTCACTATCACATATCATGCCACCTGTCAGAAGTGCCACTGTTTACCTTGGGGATTTTGGTGCTTGTGTTCGATGTCAGACAGCCACAATCTCCAATATGAGCACATTAGTGAATTAAGATTGTTATGACAACAAAAAACAATGAATAACCTGTGGATAGTCACTGTTAGCACAATGACTGCTTTAAGATAGAGTTCAGTGAAGGGTCTATTGACCCTTTTCTGGACCATATTCCAGGAAAAACTGATCTAAATGATCAACAAATATTAGGGTTCTGGAGCAGTATTTAGTACCAAAGAAAAACAATCATGATTATTATTATTGTTGTCGTCGTTGTTGTTGTTGTTGTTGTTGTTGTTGTTATTTGACTTCACCTCAGAAATAGACTGATTGTATTTCCATTGTTATGCCGATAACTTCCAGTCATGTGTATTCATATTCATTCAGAACTGATGTTACAATTCTTCTTCATATTTGTATGGCCTGGAAGGCATGGTCCTTCACACAAAGGGTACAGGCATTCTGGTTATTACTGAGAGAGACAGAGTGTGCAGAGGTAGACAGACCCTACTCTTGAGGACTTTTCCTGTGGAATAATCTCACTAATTCTACTTGAGAAAGGGGGAGGCTTTTCTTTTCTGTCTAGAATTAAACCTGTCCACTTTAATAAATCCTCTGGTGCAGGTCTCATTCCCGAGTCTCTTGTGGAAAGGCCTGTGTGCTTGCTTTGCTTTTCTGCCTCACTGGCATTTGTTTGGGTAGAAGTAGCTTCAAGCAGCATCCCCTCGTGATAGTGTTAGAACCAGAACCCCAGGTGTGGATCTGATGGCCCAGTCTGCTAAGACAGGTCACATGTATGATGCTAGCTCAGACAGATGGATAGATTGATTGCCATACACTGAAAAATTGAACAACCTTAGAGGAGAAAAAAGAAGGATTTCAGTGAGCAGTAATTATTTCCATGAGAGAAAGATACATCTTCTTAATACTCTGGAATAAACAGCTCCATTCTCACAGGGTCCCTTGTGTGTGTTAGTCTGTCTGTGTGTGTCTGTGTATGTGTGTGTGTGTGTGTGTGTGTGTGGGGGGGGGGGGGTAATCTATATCCGGACATGTGCCAGTGGCTGTCTATTCATGTTTGTGTGGCTCTCTCAGCTTCCAGAAATGCCAGTCTCATAATTCATGTCACCTGTCTGAATAATTAATTATGTGTTCTTTTCTTTCAGACCCTAGAGACAGACAGATGGTGAAATTAATCAGTAATAAACCCTCCGATGAGCATTATTCTCCAAATTATTTATGAAGCCTCCATGTTCAGGCATCTGCATATTCGGATGTAAACTGCACAATTCTGTTCCCTTTCGTGCCTGAACATAAAAAAATAACAGCTATTAGCAAACACCGTTGTTTGACACAGCACTGTAACAAGATTCACAGTCCACTAAAGCTAAACATGTTATTACAAAACGGGGAACCAGAGCTCCTGATCACAGGTCCGGAGATGTAAGCTCTCCTTTTCTTGGCAGAGTACCGGTGCGAAAAAGATTTTAAAAAAAACAAGAACTTCTTTGCTGGTATTTCAACTGAAGTGAAATATCAGTAAGCTGCACTGAGCTGAGATGGTGGTGGCAATTACTCCGCTGAGGTCATGTGACATTCTCACACACCAAAAAAAAAAAAGGTTTGGGCTTTGATGGCAACCGTGAAGAGGCCTCTGAGGTTTGGTGACGAGGCTTCACAGGGAGGAGAGGGATTCTAGTGATGTTTTAAGAGTGGCAGAGGTACCGTTTCCCAAGTAAATGAATGGAACATCAAACAAATGGGCTTAGGCTTTGGATTGGTGCTGAGGAGAGATAAAGCAGAGGGGCTTGAAGGGGATTTGCATTGATATCAGTGATGTGTTTGGCAAACAAATGAAGCACTTGTAAAGGAGTGTGTCTGAGTGCCCATGAAAAAGATAATCTTAATTTAGTCCTAATCAAAGGAATTTATATAGTACATATGTGCAGTATCTAACTGTATATCTACCTACCTATCTACCTATCTATCTATCTATCTATCTATCTATCTATCTATCTATCTATCTATTTATCTATCTATCTATCTAGAGATATATGGAGAGATCGAGTGGGGTAGTCAGTCAGGGGGCAAGATGACCTGTAGTATCTGGGCAAACATACATCATTTTTGTCATGTGACCCTAAATTTAGTTTGCATTCTTTGTTATATATAACTTTTATCCCCTGTATATTATATTTCTTCCTGAAAAATAAGTAACATTTTTTCAGTATAAAGCTCTGGTATTAGTCAAAAACAATAGCCATCAATATCAAGAGAACTTTGTGCAAACAGGACACCATCAGGGCTGACTTGCAGTGAAATACAAATCTGACGTGTAGTGCCAGTTACATGACCGCTTTACCATTAACCCATACAGCAAGGTTTTACACCTTAGGAAAGAGACCAAGGCAAGACAAAGGAACAAAAATGATCCAGGTCTCCCTCATATACTGAAGGAATCTGTACGATACCTTAGGTACCCTGAGGATGAACAAGTAGCATGCGTGGGCACCCTCCATTTGCACAGGGAGAGAAATAAACAGCCCGTATTATATGTAATATGATGCTCGAGGCTGTTTCACTGTTGTTGCACACTGCTGGTAATGTTGCAGATAAGGAATTATCCACCCGTACACAATGATAAATTGAGACATATGCTGTGAGATATTTGTTGAGATAAACACTTTCTAAAGACAGAGCACATTTGAAGGAACTTCTTTTCTTCACAAACTTCACAAACTCACACAAAATCTGTTCATAAAAAATCCAAGGCATGGTGAAATGTAAAACAGTCACATGCTATTAGAATTCCTGCTCTGCTGTCACCTTTATACAAGTCTGTATGATTTCCATCAAGCGCAGTTTCCACTGAATGGATCCACTCACGTTTGCAGTAGCCATGGACAAAAATACATGGAAGCTTTGTTAGACCTCTGGGTCCATTTCTGCATGAACCATCCCACAACTCATTATGCATGACCTATATATATGTAAATACGTTTGTATGTACTGTATGCGTGTGAGTGTTGCTGGAGCAGAGACTGCCATAACAGTAATGAGTGTAATGCGTTATCACATACTGTATTGTGCTGTGAAATGCCAAAAGGTAGGCCTGGATATTGCCCCTGAAATTCCAAGGTTCTCTAAACCTGGCTTAAGAGGTAGCATGGTGAGATAGGAAGTAGAAGCATTTTTATACCATAATTATGTCGGAAGCCTAGCTTTTTTTTCTTAACCTTGTCTGAAGGGTAATTAGCAGAAGAAACGTTGAAAGTGGGATGAGGAGGTTAGGGAGAGGACGACTGAAATGATGAATCGATACGACCACCGATTAAAATAACTGAGCAGACGAACAAATTAGTGAGCAAAGCTTCTTAAGCAATCCAGTCAGCATTGACGTCTTACCACCCCCCTCCACCGCAACATATCGGTCAGCAGCCATGGAGGCCTGTCGTCTGCATCTCGCTGTCTCTCTCCACTACTCCCTCTCGCTTTACTTCCCTAATTTTTCTTCGCTAACTTATTTTCCCTCTCGTATGCCTCTTTCTTACCTTTCACCTGGCGAAACCTTCTTTCATCATCCAAAGTCTGGAGTTTGTCAGAGTTTTTTTTTTTCTATCTCTCTCTCTCCCTCTTCACTGTCAGAGCTGAAAGATGTAGATAGGATCAGAGACTGAAAATTGACCTAACAACTGTAATTGGGTGCTCCGTAATGAAAGAGATGAAAATGCAACAGTCCAGGCTCACGCTTAATCGTAATAAATTGGATTGCCCCACATTGACCCAGAGAATGAAATCAAATATTCAGCAACTTAATTTGAGAATTTCTCACAAGCATTTCTTCCCCTCCATCTTTTACTTATTAATATAAAATGTTGCTGGAAGGAAGAGAAGAGATTTATCAGGATTGAACAGCCGCAGTTCTCCAGGCTATGTGAATGAACCGCACACTTCATCTTTATGCAGGCTAAGAATAGTGATGTACTCCCCATCAACAGACACCCGTGGATTTGCATGAAACCCCTCTTTATTTGTTTGCTCCCAGTCTGAACATTTCCTTCTCTTCTCTCATTTTTCTCTCTTTCTTTCATGAACTGATGATGCTCATTATTTAGGTGCCGTGGTCTTTTTTTTGTCATGTTTTGGGTTGAGGGGAGCATTATAGTTTTCAACAAAAGTGAAAGCAAGCTGAGTAAACCATCTCTAAATTGTTGAAATTGGTCTATTGACTTCACAATTATGTTCCAATCCAGAGTCTCCTGTCCCCCCCTGATTCAAAGCTATAGAGGAGGACATAATTCCACTGTAAGCACTCCTGCTGAGTTTACAGCTTTGAAGTTTTTTTTTCTTTTGAGTATTTACACCCAATTTGAAAAGAGAGTGAGAGAGAGAGAGAGAGAGAGAGAGAGAGAGAGACGGACAGAAAAGAGAGCTAGTCTGAAAGTGTGTTAACTACCTGTACAAGAAATGTTTCTGTAAAATATCCATTCCATCAACCAAAAGGGATCTGAGACACCATGTCCCTGGTGGTGTCATGCTTTCATATTAATTTATATATTTGTTCGGCAATGTTATCACACTACTCTCAAAACAAACACACACACACACACACACAGAGAGAGGAAGAGAGAGAGAGAGAGAGAGAAGAGAGAGATCAAAAAGTGCTTTCTTTATTTGCTGTTGCTGCAAAAGAAAAACATGAATTTAAAAAAATCCCATCTATCTCAATTTTCCCACATCCTATCTCAGCCCAGCAGGAATCATTAGTGGCCTACAGCAAGCAGCAAGCAATTGGCACAGAGTTCCAAAGCCGTCCACACGGTTACTGCAGACCACCCTGGGCCCTCAAACACTCCCATATCCCATCACTGCTGGGCCAGCCCTCGGTTTGAGGTGCTGTTCAAACAAAGGTATACGTCAGCGATATCTTAGAAAGAAAAAAGTGTATTGAGAGAACCAAAGTGAGAGAGAGAGGGGAGGCATAAAGATGGAGTGGGGCATGCCAAAACAAAGTAGACTAGGCCACGTCTCCATTGTCCAGGGTGAAAGGAACCTGTTGCCTTCTCTGTTTGTCTGACATGTCAACGTTGTGCTTTTGCTTCTCTCACGAGTGTCTTTATGCTGTGTTCCATTTTCCTCTTAACAACACACTGCGCAGTATTTAGTGCATACAAACACCCTAGCAACATGTCCAATTTCCAACTGTGAACTCAAACATTTCGACTTCCCAGTTCAAATGGAACGCACCATTAAAGGTAAAAAGTTAGAGGACCGAAGTGACGTACAGACACCCGGCAGCGATCGGGAATCGAACCTGGGTCAACCCCACTAACCCTTGCACCCTATTAATAGGGAAGCATAAAACATCATGGTATCATGTTTTAATTATAACTAGTCTTGTTTAGGTTGTGATAACGCATATGTAGATCTTAAGGGTGCCGTCTGTGACTCTAATCCAACACCCAGTGAGTTGCTCCTCACTCTGGCACAATCTTGTGGCTGTGTCTGCCTTCTGAAATAATCTGTTTTGTCACGTCCGCTGTGCATCACCATCCTATTTTGGTCTTTCTCCCCCTCTTTCCCTCCATCTCTTTTAGACAGCCCCCAAATCTTTCATTCACCCTCCCACCCTCTCTCCCTCCTACCCTCCTTCCCCCTCCCTTTCTTTTTTAATGCATCTTGTCAGATTGAGGTGTCACACGGGCACATCTCCCATGCTGTTGGATTATGGAGTCCTTGAGGGGTAGGGGGTTGATGATGATGGGGTTTGCAGTAGGGGAAGGGAGGTTTTGCTGGTTTTCACTTCTCGTTTCTCTCTCTCTCTCTCTCTCTCTCTCTCAATCCCTTTCTCTCTCTCCCTCTGTCTTACTCCATCTCTCTGAAGTCTTCCACATCTCTGCGACTCTAAGCCTCTTATCCAGCCTGGCCCATCTTCCCCCTTCTGGTCCACTGATTGGAGTGAGGAAGTCTGGTGGTGACTTACAGTGGCATCCATCTGTCGGCCCCTTTGGCCCCCGTCGCTTGCCCTCGCTCAGCTGGCACTGATGGGTCCTCACCGTACCTGACCCACAGACAGGGTGGCGGTGGTGGTGGTTGGCACCCAGGAATGTCACCCATCATCCATCCATCCATCCATCCATCCATCCATCCATCCATCCATCCCACGTGCATTCTCTTCCAGGCCTGCCACCTTGGAGTCTTGGCAGAGAGGTCCCGGCAGCTCTGTGCCTTTACCAACGCCAGGAGCCAGAGAGCTGGCCTCTTTGCTTGGTAGTGTCAAGTGGAAACACAAATGAGTCATAATTCGAAGGAAAAATACTGCCACGCTTACTCATATGCCCTCTCTCAAACACACACACACACACACACACAAATACAAGGAGGAATGGTGTATTTTAGACCTCCTACAGATTATGCTTATGACCCATTGTGGCCTCGTTTTGGTAAGACCAGCATGGCATCAAGTGCCCTCCCACTAATGCACATTTGTGTATAAGCATGGCCTAGGTTTGTTTGCCAGTCATTATAATGGCTTTGAATGGCATGGGGTGGTGGGATTTTAATTCTATTAGTTTGTTGTTTAGTTTGGACAGAGAGCCTGATCCAATGGACTGGCATCCCTGTTATAATGATTTGGAGCGGTACAACAAATTAAGTCTCTTGGAAATGTCACTTGCATCACACATCCCTCATCAGTTGATGCATCTGGGCAGGAAAGATGAGCCAATTACATTGAAGGCCAAATCTAAGCCACTCTGTTCAACATCTGTCCAGTGTGATAATAGTGAAGACATATTGATTGGGCTCATTTATATTATTATATTGTGAATGTAATTTACATTTACTAGTACTTCTGTTTATATATATAAATGTGTGTGCGTGTGTGTGTGTGTGTGTGTGTGTGTATGTATGTGTGTTGGTAGCACTACGCATCTGTTGTTTATTTCAAGAACACCACTGGGATGAAAAGGGAGATTCCCCCTTCCTCCTCCTCCTCCTCCTCCTCCTCTTCTCCTCCCTCCATCCAGATCCAGACTCCCTGCCGCGTCTGGGATGTGCGGTGAGGTCTTTTCCACACAACCCTGCTCATTAAACTCATTACGGCTCTTTGCCAGCGAGCGTGTGTGTGTGTGTGTGTGTGGGGGGGGGGTCGCCAATCCGACACGTTGTTTTCTTTTTATTACTATTATCTCCACATTTCCAGATCCAGAGCACCCGAGTTATTCAAACTTACATCAACATAATCCACTTTCTCCTGACAAGCAGAACCGACAATATGCCTCCAAACCCTCTTCCCAGGCCAAGCTATCATTTCACTCCGAGTGAAAACTATAAATAACAAACAAGCAAGAGGGGTTATGAAATTTAAATAACGCATGCCGGGCAAAATCTTCCCAATTACAAATTAAAATTTTCACTTGGTGAGATGCAAAGGATTTACCCCTGAGGCTCTATGGTGATCTGTGGTGATCTGTGGTGTTACCAGTGGAAATCTCACCTCCCTTACTTGTATGATGAACCCTGCATAGCGTCACCTGATCACTTCCAGATTGCTCATTCCTTCCGAGTGCAGTGACACTAAAGTGAAGCAGCAGGCTAACTAAGAAGAAGAAGTCACGGTGGAGATAATGAGGCGTGCGTGTGTGTGGGCTCCCCACCGCAAAACTGGTATAATTTCCTTCACAGGAACAAGTCACAACTCATCACCCAGAACAAGCGTGAAATCTCCACTGAAAATGGCATACACTTGTACTGATTCCAATCAGAATGCGCACATATCAGCCGGCAGAGAACGCACAGTCAAGAAGAAATTAAAACAGCTCAGCTAACCGACACCTCAGGCTTTTTCCATCCCGCGCCACTTTGAAATCACTTTTCCTGATTTCCAACGCTGGTGCAAACATGAGAGGAGTTGATTCTGTTGACGTCGAAACCAAATGCATTCAGCCTCCAACCCTTCGCCACCCCACACACACAAGCATCTCTTAACTTCTGTTCAAGAGCTGGCCAAGTGTCCCTCCCACGTTTGTGAGAATGTGTGGAATGTAATGCATAGTCTTGTACAAAATGGTTCACTTACTTGAAGCTTTTCCATTGACAGGCTGAGTGAGGACATGCTGTGCGTTCATGCCACTGGAATAAAGAAATAACCAGCTTGCAAAGTTCAGGCGTCAAGATCAAATTTGTCTATTTCAGCTCAAATATGATTTGAATAAAACGAAAGGGTTAGAATTTCAGAATGTAAAATATGCACAGTATGCGAGCTGAGAGGGAACAGTATCACCTCAGAACCAGATGAACTCCTGACTGATGACAGACAGAATCATTGTGAAAACTGCATAGTACAACCTGGCTCCATGGATGTGTTCTTTTTTCACTTTCCTACCTTCATAGCTTACGAAGGCCAAATGTGCAGACGTGTGTGTATCTTTGGGTCACAGTCCCAGGAGTTCACATCTCTGCAGGAAGTGCTCAGATGTCCCTGTTTTTCACAGGAAGCCCGTGCTGTCTCACGTGGCTTGATTGCGCTTTCAAATCCCGGCGTGAGAAAGCCCACTGTCATCTGACCCGACACAGGAAGCTCTCCCACCACACCGCAAACTCCTCCAGGCCCACATTACCTTGGAAACCCTGGCGGAGGGGAACATCAGAGCCGGTCAGGAACAGATAAGGAGGGCGCTGAGATCAACACTTCCCCTGGTGCTCACGGTTCACTCTCAGATCTCTCAGCGTGTGGTTTGGGAGGGCTGACGCCCCGACGGAACATCCTAGATTCAAAGAAAATCCATAGTCTGTTATATCTAAATACTTGACAAACTGATGTTAAAACACATCAGTGGCTTATTAAGGTGTATAAATATATAAATGTAGTTTATGGTTAGATGTGTGATTACAATCTCTCAGTGTCTCATTGTTGTTGTCTAGAACTTTTAGAACTATATTCTAGAGCTTTCATTGAAGTGTATTCAACTCAGTGTAGTAGTACAGTGTAGACATACAGTAGACGCATGTTTTTACTAACAAGCTTTTGAGCTGTGCTGGTGTGAGCTATTTCCAGGCTTCATGTCATAGTAGCCTAAGACAGATATAAACCCAAGGGGTATAAACAGGCCAATTTTATAGCTTTTTCTCCACGTGATGCTTAATATGTGGGGCCCTGGGGGCTGTTCTATATCTGCGTTTGGCAAGTGCCAGTGGCCCCTCGCCTCTCCCCCCGGCCCTCTCGCCGTGGGGCCACAAGAGCTCAGGAATTAATGTTGGCTCGGCGCCTGTATGTTCTCAACAAACACTTCCAGGCTCCGTGCATCAGGCAGAGGGAACAGATCAAATGTCCGTGACATTTGTTTTAAACATCGCAGGGTTTGAACACCACTCTCTTGTCTCTCTCTCTCTCTCTCTCTCTCTCTCTCTCTCTCTCTCTGTATGTTATCATTCTCTGTAGCTGGGCTCACACTCAAGAGGGGGGGATTAAGGAGCATGGGAAACGACTTGCCAGGAGCTCTTGAGGAGAACTGGGGGGTTGACCACTTAAACTTCAAGCCTTATCTGGCACTCCCAGCTCAAGCCCATTCCTTTTAATACGGTTGAAACCTTTGTGTGTAGGGCCGTGTAGCTCCCCTTTGGCTTCTCACCCTACTGTCGTATGTGTTTGAGTGAGCCAGCATGCATTAAAAAGGGATGTTTGGTCATGATGGTGTGTGTACATATCACTGTGTATGCGGCTGTTTTAGTTTAATTTACCTGTATGTTTGTGGGTGTTTGTGTGTGTTTGTGTGTGTGTGTGTGTGTGTGTGTGTGTGTGTGATCGCATGTGTACAGTGATGAGTAAGAGGAGACAGGTTTAAATACAGCGGTGTGCACGGTGTTTAATCTGCACTAGCATTATGGGTAATCCGCTTTAGCAAACTCTGACCCCCGGGGCTTACGACACAAGATTGGACACAGTGATCTTACGCTGATAATGGAATAATGGGAAATATCTCTAGCAGAACTATTTAGTATTCCAAGTCCATAAGAGGCAATTAAGAGCCATATAATGGCACTATGACATGCAGCGCTATTTGATCCGTGAATAATTATACCCTCCCGGTCTGTTCCTTTAAGATCCTGTGTAACTGAGGACTGCCATAACACAAACAAGAAGTACCCTATGGAAAAAAAAAGAATGAAGTGTCCACATGTCCTGCTGGGTCCATCCACTCATCTCTGATGTATCCGCAGCTGCGTGAGTGAGGAGATGTGTATCAGACAGACATGTGGGTCAAGTACGAGGCTCTGTTTAGAGTTGATCCCATCAGGTTAAGTGGGGGGTTTGAGTGCTTCCTGTCTCCGGCTCCGGCGCAGCCTGTACACGTAAGCTATATCATAGCTGGTGTGCAACGCCGTTATGACCCAGTCGTTTTTGTAGAAGCACTCACTGGCTGGTACTGAGAGCCTGTGGCTGACACAGCACAGCTCTCAGACACAAGGAGGTCTCTGTGCTGTGGCCTGTGTCCTACTTCTGAACACTGTGCATGGGTTTTTATAAAAGGCTGGATGAGTTTAACAGAGGGCTTCTGGATGTTCATTTTAAAGCTTTAAGGCCTCTCCCACTCAAAGCTATAGCTCTTCTGAAATCCTGCGTTGGCTTCCTCACCTTTGACCTTTGCTGTCGGAGCTCAGGCGGTTGGCTGAGAGGGACACTTAAGGCATGTGTTGCTGACCCAACGCGAGAAAAAATCCGGAGAAAGTCAAATGTCTGGGTATCTCCTCCTACCCCCTCGTTGACCAGAGCTCCTCCATTGGCCCAGGGAGAAAACAAGAGCCCCCGCTGCAGACAGATGGTGTCAGTGCGGGGCCATGACCCGGTGTGCCTCCTCGAGCTTGACCTCGGCCTGCCCTGGCCTCTCCCGACCCGTTGCCGTCAGAGTCAGTTACAAAAAGAAAGAAGGGCCCCTCCCCCTCCCCCTCCCCACTCCAGGGCTTGGCCGGTGTCCTTTCCATCTGGGCGTGACCCACATCTCCCTCCCAGCTAATCCTTTTGTTCCTGTGATCTCTGGAGCACCTCGCCTCGTCTAATCCGCTCGCATCCTCTTTTTCAGACTGTCCAGCAGGTCCGCCCACAAACACACACATACAGACACCCTACTGCTGTCCCCCTTGCCATACCAGGCAGGGGTGTCCACAGGATTCTCGTTCATTGTACGCACACTCAAGAAAGTTGTGCAAACAGAAGTGAATGAGGGCGCCTGGAGCATGGGACAGTGTGAAAAAGACTGCACCGCACAAAAAGCTACATTTGAAAATAAATCAGTTGATTGGAACATTATCTTGTTATATCACGTAGCCCACGCAATGGTAGTTTAAAGGACTGCTCCAGGCAAAACATGATTGGCTCTGATTTTGCCGTAGTTAGGAGTAAATAAACTAAACTGAAAGTTTTTTATAAACATTTCTCCGTTTTCATTCTGTTTTATGTCACTCAGATGCCAGCTAGCTAACTTGCTAACACTGAACCCAATGTTTGCAGGCCAGCACCCCCCGGTTTTGAAAGACATTTTGAAAGAAAGAATAAACGTCAATCAGATAAATAGATCTCCTGAAGCAAATGTGTTCCCTGGTCGCTAGCTTATAATGTGCATCAACAATAACCCAACCCTGGTTTTCCACACTCCTGTTAAAAGAAAAAAAGTTGGCCTACCTTACAATGAAAGACTGACCCTCCTAGCCCCTGTTGTGTCAACATCCCTCGAAACTCTCCCCGTACCACTTTCAATGTCTTTATGAATACTCACTGCAGCCAGTCTTGTCATTATAGCCGATGTCTCTGTCATACTTTTCCTTAGGTGTCTTTAAACGTCTCAAGTAGTCGAGTCAGACATCATCTGTAGATCATCTATGTTGGGAATGTTTGGGTACATGGCCACTGTCTGTTTCAGGATGGTATCAGATCAGAATCAGTTCCGTGCTGCATCACTGTTATGCGCCAGCTTGAGGTCCAGCTTGACATCTGCCAAGTCCAGACTGAGCAGAACCATCCTTACTCAGTGACGGCTAAGTTAGGCTCCTCCACCTGCTTGTTTTTTTTTGCGTTAAAAAACTTTAGTTAAATTACATCACTGTCTTTTTTGTATTTTAAATATTTCAACGTTATGTTAATTGGATTACATTCTGCTTCCGCAAATTCTGCTTCAAGTTCACTACTGCCTTCAGTGTGCTACTAATCAAAACAAAACAGTCCACCCTGTGCCACTGCTGGGGTACGCAGTGTGTGTATTTTGCGTACAGGTGGGGGCGCTACTGATACCAGGATTCACAGTTCTGAGCTGCGCTGAGTTGCTGTGGGTGACGTTTGCACGTTTTAAACTGTTTGTGAAAACCCAACATGGATTGCACCCCAGAGCGTTGATACGATTATCCACGGAAGCTTAAGACCATAGCGACGGAGAGAGAGCTGCGTTTTTTTAAGTTAAAAATACTCTTCTTGTGTGGATTCAGATCCAAAAAGAATGAGGGAAAACAACAGTCAGGGAGAAAGAGAGACAGGCAGAAAGAGAAAAAAAAGAAAGAAAAAATAGAGGAAAGGAAGAGAGAGAGTATTCAGTTGAGGACACTCGCACTGGGCGTGCAGGAGCAGCAGCCAGCCAGGCCGTCATCCCTTATTTAGAGGCTCCTGGGCAGCAGGGCTCATTCCAAGCGCTCAGCAGAGCTCCAGTGGCAGCTGACTGCAGGAGCAGAGGCCACTGCCCTCCATTCAGTCACAAAGCCTGGCTGAGAGAAAGAGGCTGAACAGAAGAAACAGTAGAGTCACACTGACAACAAGGTGTGACAAAGAACATGTCAGGTTACTAGACACTAACAAAAATACAATGTCAGACCACTAGACACAGGCTAACCTAAATGCTCACATGCTAACCTGAATCTGTAAAGAATGTTAGCGCCCTTGAGGGGACAGTAAAGAGCCTAGTTGCCCATGTGAACTCACCTGCTATCATACCGTATATTTGTCTCACACCCACGGTTGGAAATTTCAAAGACATAAAAAGCAGCATCTTCTGCCAGAGATGTAGTATATTCATGGGAGAACCCATACAAATGTAGTCTAGACAGTATCTCCATCAAAGAAGAATTTGATTTACCATAACTTAATTAAAATGCACACCTTTCAAGCATCTTCCCCACCGACTGTAATGTTAACTATGTCACATGGAGTGTCTTCCAAAGCCAGGAGAAAAGGCAGAAAAGACCTTGGGCCATGTCGAATCTCAAAGGATATAGGGTGCCGGAATGTTCTGACACTTAAAAATGCATTATTGTCTCGTAAGCTCGAAAGCGTTTATTTATCATTATTATTACTACGCTGTATCAATATTATTGCAATTACAGTGTTTACAGTGATATAGTAGCAAGGACAAATCATATTATACTCAGGGCGGGGGGTTCCTGACCCCCCCAGGGATTTCCGCCCCTGCTCACATCCTCTATTGCAGGTGGCTCTCGGCTGCTGTGAGACTACCCACAATACCGAACAGGTGTGTATTCACTTACAGAAGAGACTGGACCTTTGCCACAAGACATAGAGGGGAAAAGGCCCAAGGGCTTTGAAAGCAAACTGCAGCACTTTGTTTAACTTCCACTGTGCCTGTCACCTCCAACAGCAGTACACTAAACATTCATTCACCCCCCTCTGTCTCACACTTACAGAAAAGCTTTTAGCGGCCTCCTCACAGGAAGAGCTACGAACAAGATTTTTTTTTTTTTTTTAAGAGCCGATCGCCCTGATCGTTCAGGCCATTGAGGTGTCACAGAAGCAGGTGGTCAAAAAGGTGTAAAAAAGCCCCCAGCACTAACAGCTAATGTGTCTGCTGCTTCTGCCATTTCTGCTGCTGCTGCTGCTGCTGCTGTTTCTCAGAGGGGTCAGTGGGAGGGGGTGGACCTGGGGCAAAAGGGTCTGCGGCAGATGTGAAAGCATTTTAGTGGCACGTTCACACACACCCACGCATTCTGCACATGCCAGTTGAGGTCAAGCAAGAGTAAATATAGTGCCACAAAAAGAACCGCAAGGACATTCATAGGACCTGTATCTATCAGTGTGTGGTGTGTGTGTGTGTGTGTGTGTGTGTGTGTGTGTGTGTGTGTGTGTGTGTGTGTGAGTGACTGACTGTGACTGACAAAGCTGGAAAAAGCCAGTGTCTCACAGATTAAAAAAATTGCAGAAGGCCAATTGAAGGGTGAGTCACGGGCTTGTGTGTGTGTGTGTGTGTGTGTGTGTGTGTGTGTGTGTGAGTGTGTGGGGTGGGGTGGGTGGGGGTTGCTGGGCTTGGGGTTGCTTGCTGGGGCTGGCAGCTCAGTGTCAGCACTTTGCTCCCAGCATGAGGCAGCCCCCCTACCCTCATCACCCTTCCACCTCCAGCCCCTTTCCCCCAGTGTGTGGACACCCCCTCCTACCCCCTCCTACCCCCTCCTACCCCCACACTCTCTCCACACGCCACAGTCTCTCCTCACCACCCCTGAGCGTGTCTGTTCCATGCTGGGAACCGGAGAAGACATTATTGATCTTCAGCACAAAGTCCACTCAGACTGAGGCAAGAAAAAGCAACAATACTGTGGTCTCCCACTCCTCCCCCAGCCCCCTTTTCACAACACATTACCTCACCTGGATCATTCTGGCCCCCTTCAGTAGAAGAGCTTTTTTGTTGTTGTTGTGATCTGCCAATTATGGTCTGTACATCTCTTTGACGAGACAGCTTAGTGAGGTGCCTTGGTGTCTTGAACACTTCAGACATTTTTTCGGATGCTTGAATCCCGGACTGCTTGAGCTGAGCTGGCGTGCACGTCATCGGCCCATGTGTTCCGTGGGAATTAGAATGCTAGCGCCGCGCTCCACCGCCTGCTCTACAAGGCTGTCGGCAGGCTCGTTAAAACGGGATGTGTGGAGGTGGTAAATTGCAACCAAAAAAAAAGCCGACACAACCTGCTGGTGAGCTGGTGGTGCAAATGTAATTAAACGTGTCAGCTCACCTTTGGCTTGCATATGCCGTAGGGGCGTTCGGAGACAATCAATGCACGGCCCCTGCTCCCTTTTCCAAACGAGTGGTTGGACAGCACTGACAGTGTGCTCCGAGCTGTGTGCAGCCAATGCCGCATTTGTGTATGTGTTTGTGTGAGTGTGTATATGTGTGTGTTTGTGTGAGTGTGTATGTGTTTGTGTGAGTGTGTATGTGTGTGTGAGTGTGTATATGTGTGTGTGCTGAAGTGTGTGTGTGTGTGTGTGTGTGTGTGTGTGTTACCCATGTGTCGAATTAATAGTATGTTTTTAATCATGACCCAGGGTGCATGCTAAATGTGCCTGGGGAGAAGCGGGCAGGAGGAAATGGCGAGTGGGGGGGGCAGTTGGAATCATCTGTCCGTCTGTCTCTGCCCCCCTCTGGGGCGGATGATAATGTGGGTTTAAACTGTGGTGCGGGTGGGTAATGGGATTGTGCTCATGCGGCCCCCCCACACTCCCACCCCCCACTGGGTAAGCGCTCTGGATACCGCATTTGACCTCCCCCAGATGCACCACCAGCGGGCGGGGGGTATGAGGAGATATGAGGAGGGGAGAAGGATTGTTTGGGACGTGTTGTTGGGGGGTTGGGGACTGGATGTGTGTGCGGGGATGGGAGAGAGTGAGAGTAAATCCGGGGTGAATGGGGCAGGCTGTGGAGGGGGGTCACTGGGAATGGTGCTGAGCAGATGGGGGAGCCAGGCTTATAAGGAGCAGAGATTGGGAGGGAGATAGACTAAGGAGAGATTTGGCTTTTCAGTATAACACGCACTGAGAGTTACCTCTCCATTACGGTCTGGTTTGGACAACTGGCCTAAGAGGAAGGTTAAGACAACGTTGGTAACAAAATAAGATAACGTGACCAATGTTGCATAGCACATCTATAGAAAGCAAGCAAGCTAGCTTGATATTTATTTAACACATACTTTAACCTTTTCATAAGCACCATGCACTCCAAGCAGTGCGTGCTCTTCTAATTTACAGCAGCGTGTTATTGTCACTGCAGGCAAGGGCTTGATTAAGGTAGGGCGATTATGGTAGGATAACACTTATATAAATTAGTGGTCAGCAGTGACTGGTGATTTCTACTTCCTTGGTGGCTATTGAAAGACTGCTAGCCTGTTCTGACCTTGGCCCCTACAGTGAGCTTATCATTTTCTGGAGTCACGCCGTGATGCCCTTCACCAGTATCCCCCCCACCACCACACCTTCAGTCCAGTGGAGGCCTCCAACCCCCGACCCCAACCTCCGACATGCTTTCACTGCCTGCTCCCCCAGAACGACCAGGCAAAGCTGACCAAGCCTGAAGAATACGACCTGGTGTTATTTATCGTCTCAAGAGGAAGGCATCGGTCGGCCAGATTCACTTCCCTGTGAAAATATGAGCTATGGCGATTCTAAAAACAGGCCCACTGCTCTCCACCAGCCTGACAGCCCATGAAATAGACTTTTTTTAAGCAAGTTAACAGGGAAATAGGGAACTTGTGCAAAGTGTGTGTGTGTGTGCGGGGGATTATTATAGTCTGTCATTTATCTTCACTTCTCCCTTTCTTTCAAACTCATTGATAGACTCTGTGAAGTTCTGCCATGAAAGAGCCTCAATAAGATATCCAGGCCTATGGTACGCCTTGGCAGAGCCATCCCAAAGTCAACTGGTTTCTGTGTTGGTGGGTCTGGATGAAGGAGAGGAGTATGGCTCTATGACACCCAAGCATATCCACCCTCCCTCAAACAAGCCTCCCTGGCATGATAATTCCACAAACGGGTTGGATTTCAAAGGTGGATTTTTAAACAGGGTCGGCCAATGCAAGCAAGAACGGATAAAAAAAAACAAGTGAGGGACAGAACAATTACTGCTGAGCTGCTTGGTAATGCAGACCAGCCCCCCGATCCCCCAGAAACCATTAGGCAAGAAATATGCATAGCTGAGACACCAACATGAACCAGGAAGGCAAGAATTTAGATACTTTTCTCCCCTTTTTTCTTTCCTCCAGTCGGGATGTCAGCATTTTCTGCTTGCTGACAACAGAAGCTAAGACACTGTAGAAAAAAAGGAGGGATTTAAAAAAAAAAAAACGGGTATCATCTTAACTTGTCTCCCAAGGCCACGGGGGCTATTGGGATATGAAAAACATTATTCCAAATCGGGGTCACGTCTGTCAAGGACAAAATGGCCGTCCTCCCCCTGCAGTGTATGCTGTGATTAGCCGGGCTGCTGTCAGGGCAGCGGTAGGTTCATGTTTATTTAAATGAGAGGAAGCAGGGAGGCCTCAGGAGTCAGATTCTGTTTCTGTACCATTTCCAACTGCGGCCACACCATAGGTATTAATCAAGCCTGCAAAAGTACAAGGCAGGGGGCTGTGTGACTGAGTGTGTGTGTGTGTTTGTGTTTGTGTTTATGAGAGTGTATTGGGTGCCAATATACAATGCAAAACCACTGGGTGTGTCAGAAGAAGGAGACATACAATTATATAGATGGAAAAAAGTAGCTTCTCTCTCTCCTGCACAACAGACACACACTCTCTACGGAAGAGACCTGTAATTTCGCCTTGGGCTCGGGTGAGTAGTTCCCAGTTCCGCCTCTTGAACAGAGCACCTCTTGTGGTGCAATACACTCATAGATATACACAAACAAACACAAACGCACACGCACACGCACACGCACACGCACACACCTACACACCCACACACCCACACAGGTCCCTTAACATGTAACAGGTAACCATTTACTAAGAGTCAAAGGCACATCTATGGCAGCTGATTGCTGTGGTAATAATTTTTTTCCCTAATGGTGGGAATCAGTCAGAGTCACTCTTTTAGCGACTGAACAGGGACTCATTTGCAGGGGGCAGACGTGTCCTCACATTAGCCCAAACCTCCAAGCATCGGTGCGCCTGTCGGAGTGAAAAAAGACAGCGGGGGAAAGAAAACCAGAGGCCTGAAACGAAGGAATGAATCATGGGAAAGCACGGGGAGTAAGTGCTGGAGGAGAGCAACTGTGTCGATGGAAATTTACAGCCAATGAACGACAGATTGAGCATGAGGTATAGGGTACTTTCTTCCCCCTGGGCTGGCTTCATCCGCGGTGTACACATTAAACATTGCAAGAAAAAAAGTGCCCCATTGACATTTTACACTTTATTACCCTTCTAAGACACCCTATGAGAATGCCCTTATGAATGAGCCCAAAAGGCAGTCCCTTTCAACAGAAAAGCCAGCACGCATGAGGTAAGTGTGTATATAGTCATTTATTTTAATATTTAAACCCACTAAAAAGTTGTATAGACAACTTTTGAATGAAAGGCACAGTAAAATCAGACACTGCTGATATAATACTCAAATGAAAAACAAAAAAGTACAGTACAAAAGCAGACAGTTGTTCACGCACGTACAACCCCCCCACAACCCCACCCCACCTCCAGCTATTCGCTCCAGAGGACGGCTGAGGATCTCCATCCTGTTGGGAACTTTGACAACAGGCAACTCAAAACTCAGAAAAAAATGTGGAATTGGGGGGGAGGGAGAGAGAAACGACCAAACTTACATTTATTGCTTTTCCAACCCAAGAGGAGTTCTGAGATCTCACTGCAATCGGTTAAAAGACAGAAAAAGCAATAAAAACAAAGTTTGCTCATTTGTGTGAACCGAGAACAAAAGTTTCATTTTTGAAGCTTCCGTGTGTGGAGGTGTGAATGATTATCGGGCTATCTAGGGGCTTCCATCATGCTCCGCTGTCAACACCTTTCTACATAGCACAACCAGCTCACTTAGGATTCTGACTGCTTTAAGTATGAAACCCCTTTTAGCTCATTACCAAAATGTACACACACACGCGCGCACACGCACACATACGCACGCACACACACACACATAAATTTGAATTAATTCATTGGTTCACGAAGTGCAAAATCCAACCCTAATGTGCTAAATCATTAAGAAATTCAGGTCTGGCAGCTTGAAAGCTTGATGGCTGAAACTTCAAATGGAACTCGAGTGTGTGGGGGGACATTTGATGAATGTTTGATTAATTCAATTTGGGAGCTGTGAAATTAAAACGTAGCACAGACATTCAAGGTTTGGAGAACCCTATTTTGGAACACTCTCTTTTCTTTACACAAAAACACATTCCCTTTTCAGTGTCACTTAACGTTACCGCATCTGAGATGCGTGAAGGGAGAGAAGGGGCATTAATTATCATTAGCAGATAATGAATGGACTTCATTACCTCTGTGACTTGATAGCACTGGATGGTTTGGAGTCGTGTTGGATTGAGCCCAATTTAAAATAAAGAAATAAGTTACAACCGTCCAAAATGAGGCTCCACACACGTAGTTCTGCAGAAAGAAGCCGTTTGAACTGGGGTGAAACAGAGAGTTGGGGCAGCACTGCTTCTAAGGTTACGACCGAGTGGTACCATATTTCCTGACTCTTTGGTATATGCAAAACGTCTGCATTATGTAGTCCCTTTTCGTCTTTTTTTTTCCCCCTATGTACAAGTCTCTCATAACCATCTCAGCCTTTCCCCACAACCAAAAAAAAACAACGCTGATTGCCAAATTACAAGGGGGCTGGAAAAAAACAAAACAAAACATCAAATAATGTTTTTTCATGAACCGGTGACAGAAACTAAGACTTGTTTTCCCAGATGTAAAGGGTGGATTTTCACTCACGAAGACACACTTGTTCCCCCACTCCCCTCTTGCCGTGCGCCCCGCTGTGAGGTGACCTCTGAGGCACCTCGCTGAGTGAGTTCAGTTGGGGAGTCCCAGGCGATGCTGTTCTGGAATAATCGCTATACGCTACACGTCTCGCCCCGTACCGTGAGGCTGAACCAGCTTCAACCGCCGTCTGATGAGAGTGAAAATCGGACACGGAATCCGACTGAGCTGGGGAGTATCTGGGGGCCGGCTGGGGTAATCTACCATCCAGAGGGTGGGAGAGGGAGGGCTGTCTCACCCAACCCCCAGATTACCTTGTCCTTGCTTTGTCCACCTTGAAGGACCAGACAAAACTGGGGCACAACACCACATGGGACCAATACCTGGCGCCCCCTGTCCCTTGACGGCATCTTCTCTGGAGGGAATGTGATTGTAAGACCAGGTATGGGTGCACTGGACGTAAACAGGGCTGTGCAATCCCGGCTTTCCGTTCATCTTGACAGTTTTTTTTGCATCAGATGTTTCCAGCAACACCAACAAATGAAGTAAAAAAAAAAAACAAAAAAAAATTCATGAGTACTCACAAAAAAATGTACAACGAAATGATGCTGCCATGCGAAGAAAGAGGAAATGATGTCGAACAGGAGGTCATGAAGGTCGGCTCGTGGAGGGCGGCGTGTGGGTGCAGCCCACAAACAAGATGAAGGCTTAGCTTAGCCTAGCTTGCTGATGCTAACGCTAAAAGCATGGCCGTTCATTACCTATTAGGACCGACAAGTTGAGTGAGGTACTCGCGCAGCTCCTTGGCTGCCTGGAAGCGACCGTAGCGTTTTTTGGGGTTGGCGCACTCGTCAAGGAGCACCTCCAGCTGTCCGGCCACCTGTGGCGGGGGGTCGTGCAGGAGTCCCCCCGTGCTGCCGCGCCACGTGGCGTAGCGCGACAACAGGTTCTGGCAGATGGCGTAGTAGTTGTGGTCGGCAGTGACACGCTGGCACAGCGCATCCTTGGAGAAGGAGAGGCAGGCCTCCTTGTCGCACTCCTCGAATTTGCTCTCGTACATCACGTCATAGTTCTCTGGTTTATCTGCAAGAAGAGAGAGAGAAAGGGGGGGGGGGGAGAAGGAGAGCATTGCGGTCAGGAGAGTGAGTAAACAAGCATGAGTGATGGATGGAGGGCGAAAAACAAAAAACAGCTACAGGAATCGAGGCATTCAGACAGGTTTCAATTTCACTCGACACAGACAGTGAGGATTCCCAGAGGTCGTTACCACTGGGGTTTGTGGGGATGCTTTTCCTATTTGACAGGGAGAGGGACTTCTCTGCTGTACTCTTCCCAGCATCTTAACACAAGGTTATTTATAACAGCCCAGGCCAATCACACTGACTGAGCCAGGGTACACCCCGGGTACACAGAGTACATAATGCACATTGCATTAAAGCACTTTTAGTCCTTCAGTGGTACATTTGGGTCTGGTCATCTGGGGTGCCTACCAACCCAAAATAAGACAACAGTCAGTTTCTTTTGAGCTGCCTAGGTCAGAAGATATGCGATTCAGCAAGCCATTAAGATTTGGGTCGGCCTTGAAAGTCACAAACTGTGCTCATTACAATTATACCGCCCCCTACAGCTTTATGCTCTATCTACGCTATGTGTACCTTCAGCCGTTTAGCACTAGCTAACTCTAACAGCTGAGGTAATCATTTTCTAGTTATTGGGGCAGGATCCACAATACCGTTAGCGCTATTAGTTTGTTAGTTCAATGTCTGTAAGATGAACCTTATCTTAACAACATTCTTAAATAAAGTGAGATTAAAATGAGAGAATAGGTGTAGGGGTTAGGGACATCAGCATGTGCTAGGAGAAAATATGTTTTACGTTGATCTGTAGTTTGGCAGACGGGCACGCTTTGCAGTGTGTGGGGATGTACGTCAGCGTGTGTGTCACTAGTAGAATGATCAGAGACCTCACCTCAGAGCAAACAGCCATATAGCTGCAGCAATGGAGCATTAAGGAGTGTAATTTGAGTACATTACATGTGTATATAGTGTAAATAGCATGGATATTTCTGTAAAATAGTTGTCTTCTCCAAAAAGACATTCCCTTGTGAAAAGTATTTTACTGTTAGGATGGGGAGAGTTTTCCAAGCCCCCTTCTGCAAACACATGGTTAAAGGCCATTAGCCCTGCCATTGATACCTTTTCATGCTACAATGAAAGGGTCATAAATCTTAGATGGCCATTTACGTATGTGTTCATGATTAAGAGTGTCTATGCTTACAGCATACCCAAGACCTTAAAACAGGGGTTTTCAACCAGGGGTCCGAAAATACACTGACAAGTATTATAGGCAGAATATGTGTGCGGGAGGAGGGGGCGTGGCGGCGGCGGTTACAAACATGAAAAAGAAGGGTACGGGACTGTAAAATGTTTTGGGAATCACTGGCACATCAGTGGGCCGCGGATTACTTTCTGGTCAGAATGGTGGTCCCTGAGACAAAACCAGTTGAAAACCCCTGCCTTAAAAAAAGCAGCTGAAGTGACCAAAACAGTTTGTCACTGTGGTTCAGTATAGCAAAACAGTTTTTCACTGTGGTTCAGTACAGGAAGGGGGTGGGGGGTGGTTCTTTATTATTAGCATGTCATTAACAGGCACTCAAGCCAGCCTGTCTGAACAGAGCCGTTTAGACAGGGGTGAAAAGGGTGCTGTGGTACATTATCCTTATCTTTGTGGTATGTTGACCAAAGCATTTCACAGACATTTCATTAAGAGCCCGAGGAACCGTGTCAACTTGTGGAAACGGGGTATGTCTCCTTTAACAATGGCAATTCTATGAGTGAAAGAAATGAGAAAGTAGAATTCAAGAGGTGGAGCTTTACCCTGAGCAGTACAGCAGAATATGTTTCCTTTCGCCCTTCCATCCTGAACAGCTTAATCTAACTTTTCTTCAGCCATCTGACAGCTAAGGACTCATACAGTGCTGGGGCCTCCTGTACAAAGGCCAAGCTACGCCTGTGTTCAAATTGAAACAAAATGGCCAAAGCAAGCAGCAAATCAACCAACGAGGACATTTCCGGGCGAAAGCAAGAAGGAAGTGCTCTTATCTGATGTAAAGGCAAGACAAAAAAAAAGATTTGTCAATTTGTCATCTGGCATTAATAACACAAGTAAACAGTGAGTCAGAGTGTGGCAGTAGCTATACATGGGGTGGGGTCAGAGTATCTCACGAAATAATCCTTCGTCAGAGGATTATAGATTTACAAATTATGAATTAAAAAACATCTGACATCAAATGAATGTGTCCCATGATGCACCCTGTCACCTTCGGATAAATTAATCATGAGATGATCCAGGGCACCCTGCCACAATATTAGTCAGTCGCAGTTCTGGATCACGGATAGATTTGTACGTTGATGGAATGAGAATGCTTTCTATTAAAAGTCAAATTCTACCTCAGATGATGCCTTTATGTGTGTGCAGTCAATCGCTCTAATTACATTGGGGAAAACGGCTCTCACTGCAAAATGCGCTTTCATGTTAGCCTGGTCCACCACACCATATCGAAACCTGATACACCTGGAATGCCCCTGTTGCCAAATAGACCAGTGTGGTAAACTGAACCCAATTCAGCACAATCTGAAAAGGTTGATATGCCAGTCATCATGGGCACATGAGGCTCCTAGGGTACAGGATGCATGTTCACACACACACACACACACACACACACACACACACACACACACACACACACACACACACACACACACACACACACACACACACACACACACACACACACAACTCCAATCCCTCCAGCTAAATAGACAACCTTGCTGTCCCCTGAGCACAAGTGAATTACTGCACCAGAGCTTCAAAAGCAGCTGCACACCAGTCTGGGACCTGCTGTGTGTGTGTGTGTGTGTGTGTGTGTGTGTGTGTGTGTGTGTGTGTGTGTGTGTGTGTGTGTGTGTGTGTGTGCTGGAGTAGGCTGGAGTAGGCTTCCTAAACATGGCACAGCTGCACAAACACTCATACACCCACACACACCCACACACACACACACACACACACACACACGTCTGGCAGATAATGGTGAGAAAAAAACATCTGAAAATCAATCAGAACTAAGGAAATAATATAGCTATTTTCATGCACCTGCATCACAGCACTGTAAAGCCAGATGATTTGCATTTCAGAGGCAAATGCAGGCCTTTGCCATGCAAAACAGCAGCGCACACACCACACCACACCTCAGCTCAGCTCAGCTCGGAGAGGAGAGGAGAACATTAACCCTGATTTTCTTGTGGCCCAGTTTACTGGGAAACACACAAAATACACACTCACACGTTTTCTCTCTTTCACATACACTTTTTGGCACGCGCACACACACACACACACACACACTCTCTCTCTCTCTCTTGCATACATATACGCAAACACACACAGGCTCACACACTCCCATTGGCTGACAGACAAACACACACACACACACACACACACACACACACACACACACAGTGTGCTGCATGTCAGAGCAGACCACCCATAAGATGGCTGAGCAGTCTAAGGGCTTGTTCATATTTACTGGCCTCCGGCTCAGCAGACGCTTGTGTTACCCAGCGCCAGCCGAGCAGAACCCTTCCTCGAGCGCAGAATTCAACCGCCGCTGCCGCCGCCGCTTCACCCTGCTTGGCTGGGTTAGGCAAACATCCTGCTCTCACTCTTTCTCTCGTAAAAAAAAAAGAAAAAAGGAAAATGAAAAAGGCCCCCAGGCCGGCCTCCGTTAAGCAGAGATTTCTGACGCGTGCTTCTTTGAAGGTCTCCGAATTCTCTCGCCTGCCCTCTTGCCCCCAACTCCAGTCAGGTGAGCCGATGCATTTGAAGCAGAGGAAAACACGGAGTGTTTCATTTAGACTGCTTATGTGAGCGCGCGTGTGTGTGTGTGTGTAGGTTGGTGTGTGAAGTGGGTGTGTCTTGACTCTTAAATTAAAAATGCACACTTGCCTGGCTGCTTCTTTTGGAATAAGCAATGCGAGGTCGGTGTACCACAGATGGAGGGCGCAATTAGATTATTTTTTCGGTTTCTTTTTGTTTTGTTGCCAAGATTCGCTTCGAGGGTTTCTGAATATGTGAGTGGTTATGAATGTGATTTGGTAGATTTAGCCTAGCGAGCCACCTCCACTTCCGGATCCTTCTCAAAACACCCATTTAAACCACCAGGCACGTGGGGCGTTCTCTGTTCTCACATTGTGTTTGAAGGACACGGCCGTAGCCTGCACATTAATCAGAACTTCTGTCCCAGGCGGTGTGCTGATGTTAAATCCTCTCCAGAGCGGAGACATGGTGAGCAGTGGTTCAGTGCACTGGCAGAGAAAGAAAGAAAGAGAGAGAAAGAAAGAGAGAGAGAATGAGAGAGCGAGAGAGAGAGAGAGAGAGAGAGAGAGAGAGAGAGAGAGAGAGAGAGAGGGATTGAGTGAGAGCGGGAGAGACTGAAAAAGAGAGATGATGGAAAGAGAGAGAGAGGGACTCATCCCTGGGTACGAGGAAGAGGCTTGACCTTGGAGCCGCTCGCTCTGTCTTCAAGCAGGCTGGTGTGACAGCTAGGCTCTGTGTGCCTTTTGGCTCGGTGACAAGCCTCCATTCAGGAAGGTGGATGTCACTCTGAAGTCCACTGTGAAGCCTCGACTCAGCCTGGGCTTTGACCAGGCGCCACGCCACTGTCAGTGACGACAGAGACCCGAGGGGGGCTGAGATCCCGCGCAGGGCAGGGTCAGTCACAGTGGCTGCCCGGACCCATCGCCATGACAACTCCTTCTTAGTTGCGACACACGTTATTTATTGGAGGGCTTTGCCCGAGTTGAGCGGTGGCTATGACAGCGGCGAGTGCTGAGTCTAAAGGACAAAGTCGCTGTTAGCTCGGTTGACTGGGGGACCTGGGAGGCATCACTTTGACAGCAACGTTGTCCGGAAGTGAAAGGAACATTGTTTAGGGAGACAGGAAAAGTTGTACAAACATCCCAATTCACAAAAGAAACACACCACACACAAACACACACACACACACACACACACACACACACACACACACACACACACACACACACACACACACACACACACACACACACACACACACACACACACACACACACACACACACACACACACACACACACAAACACACACACAAACAATCCTCCTTGCCTTGCTCAAGATCTAGTAAACAACAGCTTTTGCATGTCTCTTTTTTTTGGAGACACAAATACAAGCAAAACTAATCCCCAAATCCTAATCTAGTCCTTTGGAGGTCTTAAATGTGCAAACGACACAATCTGTTGATGTCACAATATGCGTCAAACCCAACCAAAAAAAAAAGGCCTCGACCTCCCACAGTCTGGCTTGAAGGACTAATGACGGAGGGAGAAGACAGAGATGAAGAAGCACAGAGGAGGAGAGGTGTGGCTGGAGGCGCATCAGAGAGATTACCTACACTTGTAAACCTCTTAAATACTTGTCCTTGATCTGGTGTTGCACTTGATTGCTGTTTTCATTGGGTTCTACTCTCATTTAGTTTTTCTTCGGGGGAATGCCTATGATATGTTTGCTTTGGATTTTGTTCGTCTCACCCCATTTATAGTAGTTTTGATAGTAAACCACTTTGTTCAATCCTAATTGTAATCATAATACCAGGGTAAAGTAAGAGGGTGTAGAAAGTTAAGAACAAACAAAGAAATTGATTGAGGAGCCAAGGCAAAGGCAAAAACCAACTCAATTAAGTAACTACACACATTTCTATATAACTTGCACAAAAAAAATTAAAGAAAGGTGAGAAAAGGAACAGTGAGGTGAGTTTGTGTCTCATCTCATTTTCTTTGAGGACATGTCTATGTGACATTTTCTCTGAATTTTGTTCCACTCCCCTTTTGATATTCTTCTACCGTTTTGAATTCAAAAATGTCTAACTTCATGCTACAGATCTTATTCTTCTCTAAGTCACGCTGTGTCGGTTTTCCCCCTTTCCTTTCGTGTGCTATGCAGCTTATTGTGCATGTAAACGGTCTGCAGAGTTACAAAAGCCCAGTACACGTAGTACACGGCAGAGGAAGAAACAGCTGCCTGAACTGCCTCATTGGAATTCCAGCCTTTTCTGCTGTTACATGCTGTTACATGATGACGCAATCTCCTAACACAATCTTTATTGCCCAATGGCAATGTTATTGTCTGCAGAGCTGACCAATCAGAGCACACTGGGCTCATAGGGAGGAGGGGGGTCTTAATGATAGGAGCTCTGACAAGGCATTTCAGGCGGAGGGTGAATAGAAATTTTCAGTGTGAGAAAAATAATGTGTTTTTGGATCATTGAGGCACATGAATCTATTCTAGTAGAACCCATACATAACATTATAAACATTGAAAATGAGCATAGGAGGTCCCACAAAGAACTTAAAACATGCTATATAACAATTCTATAAATCCCCAAAATATTCAAGAGGGGAGAATAAAGACAAGGATAAGAGGAATAGACTAATTGAACTCTGATTGGCAACGAAGCTCATAAACAAAGTCTAAGGTTTTCGGAGTTACCCAAACCAAAGCCCCTAACCTAAATCTGTGTGATAGGCGTGTTACTCGAAACTATGTGGATGAAAGACCAAAGGAACACCAGCCTACCTTCAGGGCCCTGGGCCAATCAAAGCGGTGTCTCCTCCGGAGAGAAATAGCCCAAACATGGAGCTCAAGCCTCCCAGCTCCCGGGACATTCAACAACTGGGCAAAATCCCAGTAACAAACAAGACAAAACGTGCACAACACAAAAAAAAATCCAACACCCAGAAAATGGATGGAATCTGACTGAACCACGCCCGAAACGTCCTCCATTAATACTGCTTCAGGACTTTATATAGCTGGCCCCACAGGTGACCATGGAGCATGGAGTGTTCGTGAAAGCACACCTGTCTAACCTACAAAAAGCTGGTCTAGCTGGTCAAAGGCAACACACCTTAGCACAGCCATGGAGCAAACATAGTGTACAGATTGGGGACTAAAATAAAGATAACGAGAAAGAAATATCTATAGAAATAAAATAAAGTTAAATAAAAAGACAGAAGACAGGGAGAGGGCGAGTTGGGTCGTGACTTACTCTGTCTGATGAACCGCTTGTCGGCCACCAGCACGTTCTCGGCGTCCACCACGATGACCTTGCCGTCGCGCGGCCCCACGGCAAAGTTGTCAAAGCTGACGTCCAGCAGGTAGAGGGCGAAGTCAAAGTCGTTGTTGGTGAGCTGCTCGGCGATGTCCATCAGCTGCCGCGCCAAGTCCACGCGCGTCTCCCATGCCGCGTTGTAGAAACTCCACAGCTCCTCACCCACGTAGTTCACCGCCACCATCCGCCCGCATGCGCCCAGGTACTTGGCAAATGGCCAGCCCTCATCTGATGGGAAGCTCTGCATGGGAGAGAGAGATAGAGATGTATGTTAGCTGAAGAGGGTGGCTGAGGAGATATCATCAGCTTAAAAACAAGTACACACAAAAACACTGATACAAGTAAGAAAAGGAAAGTGATAGAAGGAGAGAAGGGAAAAAGAGAAATGCAAGTCAAGCGAATGGGAGCGAGATAGCATCTGATACATGGAGCTCACCTCACACACACCCAACTGCAAGACCAAACACACTGCGCACTCTCACCTATAGTGTTGCCAATGCAAACAGCTCAGGTACCTGCCCCCCCCCCCCACCACCACCTTATTAAGTAGACCTTTAACTGCCCTCCTTGTGCATTCCCAACCCTTCATGCCCTACACGTTAGCCCTGCAGACACAGACCCTAAGGAGAGAGGCCAGCGGTCGTCTCTGGTGGCTGTAGCGTCTGGATGAGGAGGGGAGCCTGGCTCGAGCGGGACTGTGATGAAGTGAGGAGCCACACCTCAGGAACACTCGCACCCCTTAAAATGTGGCGTTAAAGCCTAATGATGCGAGCAGCGGCCGCCTCACTGTAAGTGATTATCAGCACGAGGCCACGCAGCTGTGTCTTGCCCGCGTGGAGAGAACACAGCGACAGCTCGCGGTGGCGCTTAATGGCCCTCTGGTATCACAGGCATTTATAGACACACGCACATGTACATACGCGCACACACACACACAGATATACCTCAAGGTTCTGGAGTTATTGATGCAAATGGTGGCTGTATGAAGTAGCAAGGGGAAGAAGCCTCAATATCAAGTCCATCTGTATACACAAACATGCCAGAAAGGACCAGAGGTACTGGCAGAAATAGCGAGCGCAAAAAGTGTGTGGAAAAGCCATAAAATCAAATCCACCACCCCCCCTTAGCAAATGGCACACAAACAGACACACACACACACACACACACACACACACAAACACACACAGAGAAACAGAAGGGGACCCGAAATGAAAGGAAAAAGAAGCAGCTGTAGACTCCAATTCAGCTAATCCTGAGGGGAGGCAGTCTCTGGTGTGTGTGTGTGTGTGTGTGTGTGTGTGGTATTTAGGGAGAGGGGTTTGAGAGACAACCTCTCATTACGGCTCCCCTCTCCTCCACTTCAAAAGGAGGCTGGGTGCCGAGGCTCTCAGACGCAGGGGTCGGGCCAGGGCCATTTGTTTGTGTTTGGGACGCTGTGTGGCATCAGGGCATCTCAGCTGCTGCGTCATCCCAACTCCACAACCCCATACCCATATCAGGCACAGCCACTTCGTCTCTCACCCTCAGCCGTCTGCTGCTCACCAGACAGCACATCTCTCAGCCTGCCTCCTTAACCAAGGTCACTGACACGGATAGAACCAAGAGCCATGTCTCACCCTGCGTGCGTGCGTGTGTGCGTGCGTGCAAAAGTGAAAATGACTGTGTGAAAGAGAGAGAGAGAGAGAGAAGAGAGAAAGAAACAGACAGACAGAGAGAGAGAGAGGTGGATATAAGGTGTGAATGTTTCTCTTCACAGCGCCTATCAAGCCACCAAATCCAGCAGCATTCCCAGCCCCACCCAATCACACGTACAAGGCTGTGATTAACAATTAATGGTGCTACGCATGAATAATTAAGGGTGAGGGGAGGATTCAGTGGAAAATGGAAGATCCATTCAGGAAAAGAGGCTGGAAAATAAATAAATGAACAGCTACATAAATTAATTCCAAAGTGAAATGAAATGTCTGTCATTTAACACCAGCTGCCCATACGTCACACTTGTGGTTTGGGGCATGTTGTTCATGTTGCCCCGCTTCTGCACCTCCTTGCTCTGCTTCCATCTGCTTCTCTATCACTTTCTTTGTCTGTATATGCCTTTCTTTCTCTTTGTTTCTTTCTTTCTTTCTTTCTCTCTCCCTCTCTTTCATTCTGTTATTCTCTCAAACTATGACTGACCAGGGTTGATATGAGGGTTCGAAGGTAGGTTTACAGTAACAAGAACAATAATATATAAATGTGATAAGGCCTCACCTCACAGTGCAAAAACTGGTGTCAGCCTTAAACATGACAAGTCATTTTCACTTGTGCTCTCTCTCTCTCTCTCTCTCTCTCTCTCTCTCTCTCTCTCTCTCTCTCTCTCTCACACACTAACTCACTCCCACGCCCCTAGGGCTGACTACTATCTGAAATAAACTGACGTTCATGCTCATAAATAGATATCCTGAGAGGACGCTCAGACTTTGGCTGAATAAACACATTCAACGGCTAATTAAAATAATATCGCCAAACAATGTGAAGCTATGGAGCTGCCTAACAGGATGAAGTGAGCAAAGCCTCGTCGATAACTGACAAGGAGACGGAGAGACTGTGAGAGCTGTAAAAGGAAAGGGAGTTTGATTAATGAAAGGTTGTGCTATCGAGCTTCAAAAACCAGCGCTCACTCCCAACAAGTCCCCGGCTCTCAACAGCACTTGGCCATGGGAGATTAGGCCAGCACCTTCTCCTGTTGGCTCCAGCCCAGCCAGATTCAGCCAAACAAGCCCAGCACCGTAGGATTAAAGCGAATCCCATTAGGGGCTAGCAGATCCTCTGCGACGCGCGGGGGGTGGGGGGGTCTTCGCTGTATTGCAGAGACAAATATAGAAGAGAGAAGGAGAGACAGAGAGGGTGGGAGAGCGAAAGACAGGAAGAGAGGTCGGGCAGCTGCCTGTCTGATAGGCGAGAAACTAGCAAGCAAGCAGGGTAAGCCCCCGGGCCAATCTCTGACGCTGTCAGCATCGCTTGCGCTCATAAAGATGCCTTCATGCTTCCGCTAAGGCCCACCGTGGTGGACAGGCCCGTCCAACTCGCTCAGCATATCTGCAGGCCCTGGCGCAAGCCAACACGCGCCAACAGCAGCTAACATAAGCACCGTACGCATCTACCGCGGCAAGCTAAGCGGCTAATTCCTGATGACAAAACAGCCTAGGGCATGACACTTTGCCACATTTAACCAGCCATAACATTATGGTAAGCGGAGTGAGATGAAACTGATATGTTCTTTTCATTTTTGTGAAAATCGGTGCGTCTTCAAAATTGACTGGACGTCTCAGGCACACTGTGCAGGCCAACACAGGCCACATAACGGTCTTTATGAAGGTTCATCTCCGACCTGATGTGTCCATGGTGAGAGACTCCTTCTCAAATTAATAATCCTATTTATTTACGTCAAGTGGGGTTGAGTGGTGGAAACTTTGCAGAGTAAAAAAAAAATGAGAACAGGAGCTCTCCACCGGCATCAAATAAACGGTCCGCCATGCGAAGCTGGTCCCCCTCCCTGGGCACGCTTTAAAAACCCGACTCGGCAGAAGTCATTAACGCTGGCGATGAGGCGTTGAAGTGGCCAAATAAATTGGAAACCTGAGTCTCATATAACATCCACTGCACTTTATTTAAAGGGTAGGGCTGTTTAAAAAAAAAAGAAAAGAGGCAAGACTGACTTTTTTTTAACACTTCACTTGATCCGGGCAGTGCTGAAAATGAAGGGAGAGGGAGAGGCGGCCACTGTTAGCAGATTTCCCCCACACTGTCGGCCTCTCCTTGAAAACATGGCATTGAGAAAGTGCTGAGGACACAGAACCTCAGCAGGAACATTACCGTGGGTGTCAGAGGAAGCAATCACGGAACATTTCCATGGTCCCTCCGTCACCTTTTTTTTTTTTTTTTCAGCGACAGTGATTCTCTCTTTCCACCCTCAATAGCTGCACATGTGAGTGAAGAGTTTAAGGAGGAGGACAGCATGCATAACGAGGTATTCACACGTCCTTCACTGCCAGGACTATCATGCATAAATGGACAAGCATGTACTGAACAAGGGGCTTGAAGTGTCTCTATCACAGACAGACACACAAATGCAGAGGGCTGATTGACAGCCACTGGACAAAGACAAATGAGTCTGAGTTCCTGCAGACAAAACCCAAGCATTTTCCCGCTCTAATTGAATAAGAATCATCCGGCGGCCTCGTGCAGTCTGACAGGGAGAAACGCAGAGGGGCCTGCTGAAATTGAACACACCCCAACCCCCCACCACCACCACCACACGCAGAGACACACACACACACACACACACACACACACACACACACACACACACACACACAGAGACAAATGGCTTGCCTCCAGAGGCAAGGATGAAACAAGTGCAGTGAAATCTGCAGGAGTGTGCACCTGCGACCTGACATCTGCTCACCACGGTCTACCCTTCCAAAAGAGCCACCCACGGGAGAGACTGGGCATGCGCATGTGTGCGTGTGTGTGTGTGTGTTTATGCCCAATGACTTCAGTGTGACCTGGCTGGCGGGATCCATACAGGTGCCAAATGTGGATGATTTGATCCCTGTGCATAGTCGGTCCAGTTTAAAATGGGCATCTGTGTGCTCTGTGGCAGTGTGCAGTGGGGCGTGTCACTCCTATGATGCCTGCATGCACTACAGTATGGGGAAGTGTATGTGTGTGTGTGTGTGTGTGTGTGTGTGTGGTATGTGTGTGTGTGTGTGTGTGTGTGTGTGTGTGTGTGTGTGTGTGTGTGTGTGTGTGTGTGTGTGTGTGTGTGTGTGCAAAGATCAGAAACAGAAGTAAAGCAAACCACATGATACTTAAAATAAATAAATAAACGTCTCAGTGGGAATCGTTCTGGACAATGGCAATTAGCAGCTAGCCAGGGGTCTGTTTCATGTGTACAGCCAGCGTTTTACCCAGCCCCGCCCCACCCCCGCAAAACCCCAGCACTTTAAAGAGCCTTGGCAGGGTGTGGTGAAATTCTCAGCATTTTCTCCCCCCCAGTCCGTCCCTCCGGTCGACAACAAAACGCGTCTGGACAAGCACTTAGCATCGGAGGATCTGAGGAGCGCATACAAAACCTGACACAAGGTTGCCACTGCACAGGGTGAGAGAGGGAGAGAGAGAGGGAGAGAGAGAGAAAGAGAGCGAGACCAGCGGAGAGAGAGAGACAGAGGGAGACAGAAAGAGAGTGATAGAAGAGAGAGATGAAATGGCAAAAGTAGTGTTGTGGGCAATGACGTGAAGCATGAAAAAAAGAGGAAATGAGAGAAAGGATGCAGGGGGGAAAAAAATAAAAAAATAAAGCAGTGACTGTGAAACACACATTACACAGTCCAGCAAGCCAATTAAAGGGTCCTCTAAAAATAATGTAGGCTACAGATCGCTTGAATCCACCCAACCCTATGGTCCAAAGTAAACCTGGGAACGTGGAAGAGGTTTGAGATGTCTGGTCTATATCACTCCAGTTTTTATAAGACCAAAACTAATGGGCCTTTTCCTCCTTCGTCTGCCAATGACCTTGGCTGTGTGGGGAGGAGGAGGAGGAGGAGGAGGAGGGGGGACGGGGCACCTCGACCCGCGTAGGGTATTTCGCTGGCCATTAAAGTTTAAAAGCCCGGCCGGTCCACAGAAAGCCCTTCGTCACAATAGGGAGGCTCACTAATTTGGCACCCTGGAAGGCTGCGTCTCTTCTAAAGACATCTCCTCCTCCAACACACACACACACACACACACACACACACACACACACACACACACACACACACACTTTGTGTGGTGGGAGGGGGTGGGGGCGGAGGGCGGAAGGAAGGCTGAAAACAGAAAGAGACTGATGACGCATGTGTGCACCCTGAGGTAAATGTCGGAAGTGAGTCTGTAGATGGGTGAGGGAGCAGTTCTCTTTTTCTGTCAGTGTGACATACTAATAAACAGAGCTGCAGAGAAGCTGGCACCGGCCGCCATGTTTACAGGTGAGCTCCTCCAAGCCCAGGGTGCACCAGTATGCCCACTCACATCAGTGTGCCCTTTCCGACGTCCCTAGAGGTCAAAGTTCATCAGTCACTTGACGCCAATATCACATCAACAGTGTAGGTGGCATTGTTGATGACGACCACCGCAGGGATGGAGAGAAGTTTGAAGGTGCAGTTTGTGATTCTAATCCAATACGCTGTTTGTCAAAGTCAGCTAATTGCTCCTCACGGTCCTCTCGCTGTCCATCAGTGTGTGCACTTAAGAAAACTCTGGTGTTCGTACACGATCCTGGCTTTGTAAACTGGAAACATAGTGGCTCGGACTGAGTCATAAACAATTCCAGCCAATCAACACATTGCTTCAGGAGCACAGAAGGTAGGGTGTAATTTAATTGGCTGTTGAGCTAAAATATCAACAACCATTAATCAGAATTGCAAACTCTAACCTTTAAGTTTGGTTCCAGTCATGAAAGCTGAGAACCTCTGGCTGAATGCTTAAAATCAAACTGAAAGGAAGTAGCACGTCTCTCAAGGCCAAAAGAGGGAATGGAATCATTAAGGGAAAACAAGTAAAGGGAGCATTTGACAGGAAATACATTGGTTTGATGTTATGACTTTGTGAATGAGACTGAAAATGACTGAAACTGCACTGGACTGGGGATTTAAAAATAAATTCTCAGTGTGTGAGGTAGGGAGTGTGACTGTCCCTCTCTTACTGTGAGTCTGTGTGTGTGTGTGTGTGTGGGGGGGGGGAGGGGGGGGGTGTATGTGTGTGTGGCCTGGTGGGAGCTGAGCACAGGAGGCAAGCATTGGTGAGCAGAGGAGTTGGGGAACAGCCACGGGCATTTACTTAACCAAACACAGCTGCCGTGTGTGTGTGTGTGTGTGTGTGTGTGAGTGTGAGTGAGTGTGTGTGTGTACGTGCTAGCGTATGTGTGTGTGTGTGTGTGTGTGTCTGAATGTGTCCATGTGTACGGAGCGGATTAGGCTTTCTAAGCGGCCAAGCCCATTCACAGCAAACGCAAATGGGAGAATCATCCACCAGACGTGGCCACACACACACACACACACACACACACACACACACACACACACACACAAGCTCTCTCCACAAGCTATCATCTGGGAGAGGTCGGCCAAAGATGACTGGTCCCCGATCATTTTGCCTGTCTTATGCTAACAGGATTCAGTCCGCAAACAAAGGCCTCGCCTCCATAATGACAGGCATTGAGAGTTGAAGGCTAAAGCTAGGTTAAGCATTGGACACAAACCCCCCCATCATGTGTGGGAGCCTAGTCGCCACAGGCCGACACAAAGCAGCTAATTACAGACGAGCGAGTTTGAAACGACCATTTCCAGTACCCCCACCGCCCCCGCCCCCCCAACCCCCTCCAACCACACACACATACACACAACCCGCCCACCTCTCCAAAAGTGTGCATCAACCAACCAAGGAAACGGATCTCGCCAAGTGTGACAACACCCAGACTGAAAGTGGAGCTTAGCCTCTGCGCAACATTCCCTGTGAGTCGAGACGCGCAGGATTTAGGCGGTTTAATGCAGCGCGTTCTCTAAATGAGATTATTTTAAACATGATATTCGTTAGCCGTTTCAAAAACGCGAACACGAATTCTGGCCATTTCTCTGCGGCGTGTTTGCTCAGATGCCACCTCTGCGGCAGACTTGGGTGTGAGTTGACTCTCAAAGTGTGTGATGGACAGGAGCTTTCTTAGTTTGGGTGAGGGAGGGAAAAGAAAAGAAAACGAAAAGAAAAGAAAAAAGCTTGCCTAACACCTGCCCCTTCAGCTGGCTAAGCTGACTGATCATGAGGAAGGCTTTCGAAGCATGAAGCATAACTTCAGGTTGCAAGGGGGGGTTGTGTATGTGTGTTTGTGTATGTGTTGGGGTGGGGGGGGAGCTGTCTTAACAGGCGCAGTTTGGAGTCTGGGGCAGATAAGCACACCCTTGACTGGCTTTGCCCCGCACGCCTGTCGGGTCCTGTTTGTCAGGCTCAGCGAACAGAGAAGCCCACATTCTCTCTCAGACGCCGCTAACGCTAATGCTAACTCTGCTGCTGCAGCTACCAGCCGCCTGCCCAGTCACATGCTAACTGCTGAGGAAGGGTGGGAGAGGCCACGTCTCAACAGAGCTGACCTGAATATCCCCATGGCACACACACCCCGTTGAACAGGAAACTTACGTGCCTGTGAGGATTAGGCAAAGCGGGAGCTCACTCGCGCCGCGCGCCGCTCCCCCCCCCCCAGCAAGTTTGAGCACTAAGAGAGCAACGAGGTGAACTGGGAAGTTAGCGAGTATCTTGGAAACTGTTGGGATTGTTTTTCCTCCCTTTCCTGAGGAAAATCAATAGGAGCAACTCAATAAAAGATTATTACATGTGGTGGTGAGAAGAGGGGATGTGGTGAGAACCGGGGGGATTGACGTGAAAATAATAACAAGCATGTTTCGCTCGGGTCAGCAGTTGGCAAACGAGCCGCACTGCGCTCTCAACGCAAACTGTCAGGAATAAAGTTCCCTGTGACAGTGAATATGTGTCTTCTCCCACTGAAGAGCAACAGAAGCCATGTTGTTGGACAACGCTAAAACAACACGGAGGATTGTGTTCCCACAACAAAGAAGGTCCGTTTTTCTCTCTCACACAAGGAAAAACGAGCTTGTGAGATGAGCATTGCCAGAGGCTTCAAAGCTGAAAATAGGGACAGCTCAAGCTCATCCGAGAGAATTAGATGCATGAATTAGAGACAGTCGGCCCTGTTCCTGCACCCAGAGATGTATAAACAGTAAAACCACTTCCACTTGTACAAAAACACTGATATGTCATCATGTTTACAACTGCAGAAGAAAGAAAGAAAGAAAGAAGAAAAAAGAACATGAATGTGGGGACACTTCAGCCATTTTTCCCAGTGCAGTCTTTCAGCTTTGGCACTGGGAATGAGGTTGCACCGTCCGGGGAAAACAGACTCCCAGAGAGGACCTGTAAGAAAAATGTGTCTGACAGGGAAGTTATGAAACTGGGCTCTGTGGAACATCACCATCTTTGTATGGCTGTCTGTGCAGCAACCATTAATTCTTTATGGCCTCGCTGGAGACTCGCCCCTCTCCCCACAACCACTTCACCCTCATCCTCACTTCCCACACTCCTCTATGGCATTCTGTTCTAAATTCTTCTTCTTTCATTCCTAGACTCCAGGCTTGTTACAGCCAAAGGCACTCTCACACCCCCTTAGGTGCTATTCCCAGAGTACTGCGTTACCCACAAGCCCCTTGGTCTTATGTTCTTTTCAGAGGAGCCCGGCAAGTGAGGATTTCCCCGGACCCCAGTAAGGGTTCAGAAGTTCAACATCAAATCAAGTATTCATGAGAGTTGGTCGACACGCAAAGGCAGATAAAACTGTGTTGTTGCCTTGTGTGTGTGTGCGTGTGAGTGAGTGTATTGTATCACAACATGCGGCAGCATTGAGGACAGGACGTAGTCCATAAGCACCACCCTGATCAAACACAAGTACACTGATTAATGGTGTCATCCACACTCGTCTGTAGGAGAAGGGTGAGGAAGAAGAGAGAAAATGAGAGCGCGAAAGATTGAGGAAGACCCCACACACAAAGGCTAATCAACTTTTATAGATTGGCATCACCGAAGGGCTGTACCCGCTTTTGTCTGCCCAAATGCCTAGGGGGTTTCAGGTCCTCCACTGAAAGACTGGAGGTCAGCTCAGATATCGAGTGCCCTCACACACCTGTTCCTTTGTTGTCCCAGGCCTCCACGTAGGACCAGTCAATGCTCAATGAAATTGGAATTGATTGGTCAATTGTAAATCACTCTAGGAAAGGCATGGTGCCCTTTGATAGCCTTTACATCCATTTCAGTGGGATGGATTTCCTTCAATGATAGATGATGGCACACCGTGTTGTATGACTACTGAACCAGATGTTGAAGAATGTTGCGTATATAGCGTATGAGTTTGGCGCCCTTTGGTGATCTGATACCAAACACCATCCATAAAGTTTCTCCCGTTAAATGATCATGCTGACATGAGCCACAATAAGGGACACATGGGTCTTTGTGGTCACAATGGTCTTTGTAATTAGAAGAAACTGCCAGGAGAGTCACCATCTGACCGCTGAGACCTCTACAGCTTTAAGGCCTGAATAATTCAAAACGCCAGAAAACACAAAACTATCGGGCAAATGCTTTCACTTAAACACGACAGCCCTAAGAAAAGCCTTCCCAAGCAAGATGACTACACAAAAGGAACAAAAGACCACTTTAAGCTTGAGCCTTGTGGCTGTTACCAAAACACATTGAGCTAAAGGAGAGGAAAAATATCCTCCATGTAATAACAACACTTCTACAGTCTTAAGGCCAGTCATTTTAGAGCAGTCTTTCTTTTCCCTAGACCACTCAGCAGACCACCTAAACTGACAATTTTTTTATTCTACTGGCAGGAAACATCAAGGGCAACTGAAGCGAAGCATTTTGATCAGGTTGTATTACCACAGGCAAAAGATCACAGACGGTGCACTTGTAGTCAAGGGAACAGGAGGAGACGAGCAAACATACCTGCAGCACCAGAGGCTCCGGGTTGAACGCCAGCGTCATCAGCAGCTGCATGCGCTCAGTGTCCTTCAGGTTCTTCAGGAGGAAGCTTCCAGAGTCCTTGGTCTCAGCGTAGCGCCTCACGACGCGGTCGAGCAGTCTCTGGGAGGGGCAGTGGACCAGGTCGGACCAGCCCTCCACCACCTCCGGTGTGAGGAGGCGCACGTCGCCGTTGAGTCGGGCGAATTCGGTCTTGTACATCGCCTGGATGAGGTCGCAGCGCGGGCGCCCCGTGGCCCGCTTGCAGATCTTCTGGTCGATGTCGGCCAGCTCCTGGCTGGAGCCGAGGCGCTTGAGGACGATGCGCCTCGTGCCCTCGCGCGGTTCACCGTACTGCGCGAAGAACACGTTCTTGACGTTGAAGACGTCGAGGAAGCGCAGCCGCCCCCACGCCTCGAAGGACACCTGTCCGTTCATGAACTTGCGGCACCAGCTGGTGCCGAAGCAGGCTGGGCACTTATTGAGGTTGATGAAGCGGCGGTCGGTGAGCTCGTTCTTCTGGAAGGAGGCGAACAGGCTGTGCGTGTTCATCAGCACGACCACGGACAGCCCCAGCACCAGAAGCAGCTTCGCACAGCGGTACACGCGGCCCAGCTTGAGAGGGAGGAAGCGCAGCATGGTCGAGGGGGGTCACGGGGGGTCGGGAAGTGGTGGTGGGTGGTGGTGGTGAGGATGGGGGAGAAGAGGGGGAACAATGGGATGGAGGACGCGAGGGGTGGAGAGGGGAGAGAGAGGGGGGCAGTGCGAGGGGCCTCACTCGCACTCCGACGCTTCCCGGCGCCCACTCATGGTCTCCTTAGAGCTGCAGCCAGGGGAGATGGGCAGAGAGGTCCCCCTGTGTTAGGGACTGGAGGGCCCTCCTGGACATGCTCTCGGTCTCTGCTGAGAGACAGACAGACAGACAGACAGACAGACAGACAGACAGACAGACAGAGAGAGACAGACGGGAAAGAAATTAAAAAAGAACTATGATCAGTATCTACCAGAAACAAGGAATATGAACATTACAATTCTCCATGAAAAAGATCACTTTCCATTTCCCTGCCTGAACTGAGAAACTTATGTGCCAAAGTACACACATCCATAAAACAAAGACTGCTTTTTGTGGCATTTCAAATCGTCCCACAAATTGGAATTGCTCCGGTCATTTGAGAGAATTCATTACTTTTTCAGCAGAAACGAGATGGATTCCTGCCAAAACAGTAAAACAACGAAAGGCTGATTTGTTCTCCTACTCGCTCCGTCTCTCTCTCTCTCTCTGTCTCTGTCTCTCTCTCTCTCTCTTTCTCTCTATCTCTCTGGCTGTGTCTCTCTCTGGGAAATAACTTCTTATCTTTCCCCCGATAACAAAAAGTGATAATAAATTAAACAATGTGAATGAGAGAGAGAAAAAAAAAAATAATAATTTGTCGCTGAGTGGAATGTCCATCTTGCGCCGCTGCCATCAATCAAACATGCCACTAGCGATGTGCAGCACTGGGGAACATCCATTAGAACACTGCGCTCATGGCGGAGGAAAGCAGACGTGTTGCCGACGTGGTGGAGAAGCTCTTCTCTGGAAACCATCTTCTGTTTTCTTTACACACACACACACACACACACACACACACAGCTCTGTGCTTTTGGGGGGGGGGGGGGGGGGGGAGGTTGCGAAGCAGCTGTTTAACCTTTGATCAGAATTGCCCTGGTACATTCTAATCTACCTTTGAAGTCAACTCTTTGAAAAAAAGAGAGCACTACTTGTCACTGATGTAGTGGTAACTGAGTGTGTGTACGTGCGTCTGGGGAGAATACACTCCTGATAAAGCGCTGCACGTCAAACTGTCTGTAGTTCATGTAGGGAATCGGAGATGCACGCTCAAAAGAGCGATGCGGCACACGCGCAAGAAAAATGGTACAATGATAGTGAGATAGCTGCCAGAGAGAGATGGAGCATGACAGAGTGCAGGGCGGAGAGGGAGAGCGCAGAGGAGGAGAATAAAGAGACAGGGAAGGGGAGTACAGTAGATAATAGAGAAAGACAGAAAGAAGGAGAGGAGAGGAGATAGACAGACACAGCCTGACCTCAGGAAGCAGGAGAGGAAGAGAGCGGAGGAAGGTGGATGAAAAGAAAGCAAGTCGGAATCAAACACGAAGTTCACGAAAAGTTTCAGGACAAATGCTCCTCTCTTTCCACAGTCCCGTGTCAATTTCCTGTGTCACTACCCAAGTGGCCGTGCTCAGCATCCCTTTGTGGGCTGAAAGCCCATTTTCAGTTTAAACTCGTTACAACATGCCCATTTCACCACAGCTGCTTTTCAAAAGACTCCAGTTAGCAGCAAACAAGCTTGTCTGACCCGTTCGATTTCTGGCTGTACCTAAACTGACTGACCTATGCCCGACCCAAAATGACACCTAAGGGAACGGCAAGAGGTAAACGGACTAAAAAGGAGACACAAGCAACCGAACCTCTACCACCTAGCCATCCAATAGCGCATTCATATTACCTCCACTCAAAGGATATTGAAAAGTTTCACCCTCTAGACATTTCTTCATTCATTAGTTCAGCACTTTTCATTAAATATTAGCAGCTTACTAAATTATAGCGAGGCATATTTCTCATGGTCGCCTCCCTCCCTGGACTAGGCGAGGGAATTCATTTAAGCTGTATAAGGACAACTACCCACAGTGGTTCCTCATTTGAAAAAACCTCAGTGAATTGAACAGGGACAAATTAATTGTGTGAAGTCCTGCAGCTGGCGAGTTAATGTTAGTTCGAAGAATTCCCAATTGTGCGAGCACGGGACGTGAACAATGGGCCGAATTTCCTCCAATCCTTCAAATGGACCACAGAAAAGCAATCAACAAGGCAGCGGGGTGGTGGTCCCAACACGTGGAAGTTTATTACATTTTTGAAAAGACTAACTTAAGGTCTATTCATAAGCAGCGCACACCTAGGAGCGGAGCTTCGGAAACTGAACCTGATAAGACTCGGAGCTGGCGCTCTTTTTATTACTCACACAAAGAAACTGTATATTGTTGAGTGAACAATAGCAGATCTTAGAAAGACAGGAACAATATGATCTCTGCTCAAGTGTCATTAGTGTACGTCAGACATATTCGTTTGCAAAACAGAGGGCTGACGTATCTGGTTCAAAGGTAGCAAAAAGGTGAGTGCTGTGCTGTCTGGAAAGATGCTCGATTCAGCTTTAGCCGCGAAACAACCTGCGACATTAAAACAGACAAGCAAAGACAAGACCAATCACGAGCATTGGCGCACACGCATGGATGCGCGCACACACACACGTGCAAATGCGCACACACAAGAATAGTACAATTTGGCTTTGTAAATTTCCAATACACAGGGAGCCAAAAAGAGCAATGAAAAAGCTCCCAGGCAAAATGACCAATACACAAAAACAGCACGGAACAAGAAAAACAACCCCGCTTTTGAGTGGTGGGGCTGTGGATAAACTCAGCATGCTCAAAACACCAAATGTGTTTAAGCCGAGCAGGAATCGACTTGATCCCCCTCCTCTTGACCTTTAGAGGGATCACACAAGTCTGGAACAGCCAGAGGCCAATGCTCCCAAAAGCACGAGTGAGTGAAAAGACAGGGCTGTGGATCCAGAGGAATTTGTTTGTGACAACAAACACAACTGCTTGGGCTGCCAAACTAAGGCATAAACATTACAGACAGGATAAAACGGGCTCCGTAGAAACATTCATATAGATGCACGTGTTCCTTGCCTGGTGTGTTTAGATTAAATGAATGGTCCCTCCACCCCCTTTGCAAAGGAGAAAAAAAAACAGCTGCTTTACTCAAAACCACAATGTCCCGGCCACGGACGTGTGTTTTGGATTACAAGAGCGTTTCACCCTCGTGGCGACTCCTCCCAAAGTTCAAGCAGCTAGGGCGGGCAGGCAGGCAGGCGGGCAGGGGGGCGGGCGGGCAGCCCCAACCATGCCCAGAGCTTGGGAGCGTTTCAAGAAGCGTCATCCAAGAAGAGGCACCGTTTCACTGACAGACTGCCCAAAAAACACTGACGTTCAGACACACGCCACAAGCCGGGGACTGAGAGCCCTTTTTTTGGATCAGCCTTTTTTCTATTTTCCCTCTTCCTTGAAACCGCACAAACCCTTCAAAAAGGCGGTTTAAGACCACGTTGGGGAGCAAGCTGGAGTATCAAAGGGATGCGCAATCACGCACAGATGAATGATGAAATCAGTGAGGAGAGCTACGGGTTTGGCTAGGGATTACTAAAATACAGTAGAAAAAAAACACTGGGGCAACATTTGAGTTGAAGAGACATGCAGCCAGTCAGGCTATTGAGATACACACAAGTAGAAAATCCCAAAGCAAATGTTCAATAGCTCACTCCTGGCTAGTGAGTGAAGTTTAAAGACAAGTTTTTGATTGTTTCTCTCTTTCTTTTCAGAGAAGTTCCACTCCTGACAGCTTGTGCAATCCCTCTGAACAAAGGAAAGATTCTGACCATAAGTCTGTGTTTGTGTTTCATCTTAAGGTAATCTGGCGCAGATAAAAGTGAAATCTGAACGCATGCCAAAGCTCACAGTGCCTACAGGGTTACAGTTCTCATCTCCACAGAATGAGGGCAAGGCCAGGAGGAGAAATAGGTTGTGGAGGTACCACGGTAACACGCTGCCACGAAGAACTAGTCCGAAAGAGAACACGGGAAGACAGCAACTTCAAAATTGATTGTGCAAGTATATTCAAGTCTCTGTGATGATATACAGCAAGCGATGGCCAGAATATAGTGTGGTCAATTCAAACAGTTCACAACACAGTTTCTGCTCCGACATCAACCACACTTGGGCTCATTGTGTGGTAATGGTGAGAATGAACGACTGCAGTTATTAAGGTTATTGATTGTGAGGAGTCAATAATGTTTGATCACAAAAACATGAATCCACATCCACATGTCATCATCTCTGTCCAGGCAGGGAAATAACAAGAAGGGATGAGGTAAATGCCAGGGGCATGCACTCATCCAATAAAAACTGGACTCAACTATCTTTATAAAACATTAAAGACAAAAAAAGTCCTTCAAACTGATATGCGTACCGGTATTCCTTTTTACTTAACATTATGCAGCAACCCATATGTGTATTAAGCGGCTCTTCATTTCACACATCCTCCATACAGAGGGGGTTCTGTTTTGAGGCGTATGTACAGTCAAAATCACAGATGCTAAATTTACCTTCATGTATTTCACAATTATTGGTCTATACGCTTCTCTGTCCTTCCGACCCTGCATATTTCACTCCAGTAGTAGATTCATATACTTTCCTGATGAAGACAGAGGTCCTTTGAGCATACTGTGGAGAACAATGGCATCAAATAGACTGACCACAATGTGTGCCTTGTTTGGAACTGTTGCACTGACAGACAGTAAGACTGCCCCTAGGCCACTACAAATCAAGCCTGTGAACACAAAAAGTAATATTTTCTACAATCTTTCACCACACTGTGGCAAAATGCAACGTCATGATGTCATTACAGTAATGCTCTCCAATACTCAAGCCTGACCCAGACAAATTCAGTTTCGGGCTGAACCGCTGATTCCACTGATCTAAAGTGATGTACAACACACTTAACCATACAATGCCCCTTCCAGCTACTGCAATTCAGACTTATTGATAAGGAGACCCAGGTGTAAAGCATACTGCTAATGTGTCGCCTGGTAATACGCGCACATAGTCAAAGTGACGAACGCTCAAAGCACATAAGGCACACAGTTTTACAAACTCAGCATAATGAATCATACCCCAGTTTAGTTTTCAAAATCATAGCGGCAGATATCGCAACCCTGAAAACAACAGAGTAGGTCTGTCTCAGAGGAAAAGAAACTGTAAAAGTTTCACAGCACAAACACAATATAAAATCAATAACAAACTGCTCTTGTCTCCTGCACGGAGAGAAACACACAGGGTAGATTCATGATTGAATTCGAGGTCAGTTCATAAGAATCTTGTTACGTTGTTTCTAGTGTCTGGAAATTGTGCCAAGAAATATGAAACCCAATGCTTTGCAAGTTCTGCGCACGACCTGTTATGCATCAGGCACCAAGCAAGCTCTCGCCACTGATGCAACGTTATCCTTAGAATTGGTTTGAGATGAGTGTGGTAGCCGTCTGGACTGTCAAACGTTCAATCAATCAATGTCACAATGTACAGGGGCGCATTCATTGCACTCTGCAGCGTTCTTAAAGACAGAAAGCTCGTCGGTTATGAAGTTGAAGCTGCATAGTCGACAAGGTTCTGGTAAATCATATGATCTAGCAGACATCCAAACTCGTAAAAAGTAGTCAATCTACTGAGCTGTACTTTAACGTTTCGATGGGTGCATGTAACCCAGTTTCCACGAAGCACCGACAACTAGAAACCGATGAATAAAGCCTTTTTGTTGGCACTTGGCATATTACGCCATCCCACTTCCTCGGCATTATCCTGGATAGGTGAGATATCTAGGTTAATGCTCGAGTTCAACGTCTTCAAAGCTGTAAACTAAGATCTTGTGTTATTAAACATACGGTTGCACCATAGTTAGTCTAGTTCAGCATAAATGGGAATTGTAATCATCAACATCAGAAAACGGCACACGAACCTGTAAGACTTTCTCCCCCCTGTGTCTTTAAGAAGTGTTCCTCTTAGCGTTTAGTTTGTATCATTCTTCGAAGTTGCAGCTGTCAACCAGACGATGAACAGTTACTTTGTTGCTGCCACTGTGAGATCAATGCGATGAGATGTAAATTCCACGCACATGATGCATCCTTATTAAGAACACTTGCGTGGTCTTTCCATTACGAGATCGTCTAGAAACTAGCTAGCCACCTAGCCATAGTAATAAACAGTCTGATGTTGGATCTTAACTCTTCGTCGTCCGGATCTTTCCGACTGCATGTAATAGTCCCTTTTTCGTGCGATCATGTGCGATGCCCTGCATCAGTAGCCTATGGCTTTACACTACCCGATTCGCGAAGCACCTTCGGGAATATGTAGGTTGTCTGATCCCGACAGAAAGGCTTACTGCTCTTTGCCACCACAACGGATTGTACTCCGACTTTTTCAACACCAACGATTACCGTTTACGACCGCCCCCATCGCTTTACGTTATTGGTTTCTAGGCAATAATTTCAGCGTTGTCTCCTGCCATACCCGCCTACTGTTGATAACTCTTTACGCGCTGGTATTCCTTTGATTAAGTAGATACATGTAACGCTGTTGATATTAATTTGAATGAATAACCTTGTGTTAACCAATCAGCGGCATATGCGTCACTGTTTATTCGATTTCCCCACGTTCTTTTCGACTGTAGGTTACACTCCATAATCTAAATAATGTAGCCTATGGGCTCTAATACTATAGCCTAATATAATGTCTGTAATGACAGTTTGATTTGCCAACGACGTAATAGATGTTCCTATTATGCACAAATCGAATGTCTGCGTAAACAGACAATGTAAAAAAGACAGAAAATGTACTGGAACCAGGAAGATAATTTGGTGTCACTTTGAGCTACCATCTAAACTACCAAAAGAAAAAAAACATTCCTTGACAGACTGTCGGCTGTGAGCATGTGGCCATGTCCCTTAAGGAAGAAACTGGGCCAAAATCGGGAGTGGCAGTGGTAGAATTGGCCACACTCCCAAATAATGTGGAGAGACCAGCCTGCAAAAAATAGTAACATCTGCGGAACTAGGGGAATGAAAAAAAGTGAACCAGCAATGAATGTTTAATTAGGTAGCATGCCTACGGCTAGTTAGATCTGTTTGCTTGGAAATATAGGCACATTTGACTCAGTACCAACAAACTCATTTTGTTTGATATTACTCGACATATGGCAAAAAGGGGGAAAGTAGTCTGCTTCATCCTTTATTCTCAGTGTCTTCTTCTGTTCTATCTGTTTTCGATGTCCACTAATTTCCCCTTTCTCTTTGAAGTGAAAGCTCTCCATGTGTTGCTCGGCGATATGCCATGTTTTTGGGCACAAGTGTTTCTTTTTTAATGAAAGTTTTGCTGAAGAGCATCGAAAGGGGCGCAGCTCATTTTAGAATAAAACAAGACTATAGTTAGTTCATCACTGTGATTCATTTTCAAAGGTCGTCTCCATATGCCAGTGTAATACATGTCTGTGATTATTGTTCAATAATAATATGCATTTCTTCTCAAAGTATTGATTCACTGCCACCTAGTGGTATTATTGACAAAGGGCACACACTACCCAGACCATTTATGTGTCTGTATAAACTTAGTAAACATTGGATCTCAGATCGGCAGGTATTTTGTTTACTGGAAATGATTCCCTTTTACAAAGTTATTCAGAACATATTCTTTTGTCATAACCATGTGGTCTCTGCCTTACCATACCACACTGAAACCGAGATTGATATGTTTTGTGCATTCAGGTTTGATTAGTGCTCAAGTTTATGGGTTACTTTAATAACCAACGTTCAATAATATCCCCACATGGATAACAGTGGAAAATTTGTCTCTGATACTATTTTGATGTTTTTTCCAGACCCCAAGAGAGTGGCGCTGTGAAGTACCCAAGAGAGGGTAATAATTAGATATTGATTTTCAGCATGCTGTGTACACATTACACATTAATTCTGAGGCATATAATAGTAAGCGTTAGTTTTTGTCTGAGTCTTTAGATGAAATATTAGAGTTGTTGTTTTGATCCAGGAACACAAGGTCGTCTCGTCTCTTGTCGTGCAGGAGATGATGGCCGGGTGATTGCCACTTGAGGTTGGTGGTAAATTGGTCTGCAGTAAATTGCCTTCTCCTCGGGGTCTCCTCCATCAGGGTCACTCCAAGGACCATCTAGTTTTGGGCTCTCGCCACTCTCAGCTCTCGAACTGATCCTCTCACTAGTTCCCGTGTAACTGCCCCCATAACTGCCCCTCCACTATGTCTCGATTTTAAGAGCAAGTGTCATTGTTGAAGGGCTGTTTGTATAACAGCCTGAACAGCGATATGTTAAAAGAGACATCCTGTCATATTTACCACCTACTGGTTTGATGTACTGGGGGTGAATGAGGAACTCTTTCATGAGTTGTTTTATTCTGCAAAGGAAAGGACATAAGAGATGCATGGAGGGGCGTCACTCCATCCTGAGGTGAGCCGTAAGTGATCTCCTGAATAAAGCATGAAGATTGAACTGCATATTGTTTTGTCAGATGAAAAGAAGTTCCCTTCCCAAATATCAAAGTCTTTTGCCTTTTGCTGTGAGGTGTGAGGAAGTGAATTACCACAGGCTGCCCTACATAGTCCCTTGAGTCATTCCTGCACATCAGTGGTGATATGTCATAGCATATTATCTGAAATCCACACTGCTAATCCTTTTCACTGTTTTAATTTCCATTTTTAATTTCCAAGTAATGTGTTGCAATCTCAGCGATGTGCAATGTCTTTATTGTACGATGTGCGAGCAGAATCTCTTAAATGGATGAATTATGAATTGATAGTGTAATAATGCTAACATCATGTGAACATAATACTAAAAGAAAGTTTCTTTGCGTAGTCTGTAGTAATCATTTATAAGGTGGATTTGCTGCAAGGTCAGAGTATAAAATATTAACCACCTTTCTGAAGAATGTAATTTGTCTTCAGGCTAAGGAAGATATTGGGTGCTTTAAACACAAAGTTGAACCAGTGTTGCCCATCAATCTGCTCATTTTACTAACTCAAGTAAACTCTTTTAATATGTCTTGTAATTTAGGCCCTCTAATTCAAATGATACAAAAAATATTCAGAGGGACTTTCGAACATTGTCTTTATAATGCATTGTGAGCACATTAATAGTACCTTGTAGTGAAATAATGATATCTTCATATGATAAAACTCAGTTTGCTTTATGTAGCATTATACAAGTTCCTTACGAGCCTATTTATTGCGTTATTGTAATGCATTATAATTAATGCATTATGAATGTTCCTATACATGAAAAGCACATTGGGACAATGCAGGGAATATTTAAAATCTTTGGTGACAAAGTATACATTTTTCATGCACATATCCAATGGACAAATGAGAGACAGAGCCATCTTAATAAAACCTTTAGAATTTGTACATACGTTTGCCTACACAATGGCGTTTACCAAGACATGTTGTGTGACCTGTGATAGTGAAGGTGATGGAGCGTCTCTCCTTGCAGCCCCAGTTCCCTGTTGATTCCATTTGGTGTCTGGTGCTACTCTTTGACTGCCTACAGGGGTTATCCAGCGAGCACTGAGGGTTTTATTTATTTTTGTATATTCATAAGAAGAAACCTGAGCATGGAGGTTCAGAATGCAGAAATAGGATCAAGAGTGCCACCTGTTGGTGTGATATGGTTATGACTGTCAGTACACAGAGGCATGGGACAACCTCAGCCGATTGTTGGTAGTAACGTTCAATACAACTTCACTTTTACACAATAAGTATGTCCCCTTCGACAATATAAACAAGAGAAAGGGTATCAAGGTTATTTGTCAACAGTTATTGTTATAAGTAATTATGTATTTGTCAACAGTTATTGTTATGTTATAATTATGTAAGATTAAGTGTTAAGCCATAAAAAAAAAGATTGAGACTGTCACAAAACTTTTAAGCAGTATGTTTGAAACGAAAGATTGTCTGCTCTGCTCTGCAACCAGTGAAGTTTTTGGCTTCAAGAGGTAATAGTCATCCTTGCACTGTACTTGACACTGGCACACTTGAAGTGAGTGCACCGTCAGAGAAAAGCTTTAATACATTAGTTCCTAACCAGACCAAGTAGACTAGTTGGCAAAGAATTCGCTAAGGAGTGAAGTGTAACAGATTATCTGCCCAAATGTGGGACTCAGGAGCCGATGCCTCACCCAGTCCAGTGAGGAACTGAATAGTGTGTAAAGTAAACTGTGGTCCACTCACTGCCTACGCCTCAGGTTTCACTCAATATATCTGTATTTTACATAGATAAGTTCATTTGCTGCTATGGTGTAAAACGAGTATTGAAGGCTTTGAAGCAGAAAATGATGAAAATGGCTAGCATTGTCTAATCCTTTGGCAGCATTTGACAGTGCTGATTAGTATTGGCTTCTCTTTATGTCACTAGAAAACTTTTACCTTTCTATAAAGATGACCATAAACAGGGTCTAAAGAATTCAGAATGTGGGAAATGTCATCAGCTCTGTCAAGATTCATATCAATAAAACCTTTAGTTCAGTTAAGTCTGTTGGGAGACGTGACACTTTTTTGTTGAACATCATTTAACCTCCCTCATCGGACTTTAATGGTGTACTCATCAATCGTTATATTACAGTCTTTTTGTCTGTTTGATATTCCTTGAACTCATACTCGACATAGCCTATTTCATTAAAGCCACAAGCCTATTCTTTTCATCTACACACACTGTTCATTTATATATTTTTAAAATATTTTTTAGTAATACACAGGAGAAGATAAAAAAAAGCATAATGAATAATTCCGCATCCTATTTCAATGTGATGTACCAGGCCAGGGTGTCAGGTCACCTTCTCTCTATCTTCCAAACACAGTTAAACTGACTGTAGCCTTTTGACAAACCCCTTGACATCATGTTTGACATTCACAGCCAAATTACCCCACACTTTTGTAACCCAAAAAAGAGAGACATTGTCTGGGTTATCTCGGTCTTGTCTTTTGTCCTCGGGCCCCTTCACCACGGGCCTCCTCTATATCTTCTTTACAACGGGCAGGCGTGCGGGTCAGCCCCTCTAACCCGCACCAGCAGACAGATCTAATTACCTCGTGCTGTTAGCTTGCCCCAGTAAGCAACCCTCATTTATTCTTTTACTGTGTGTGTGTGGGGGGGGGGGGGGGTAACACGGGGGGGACGGAGGGGATCAGGGCGTAGGAGGCACAGTGAACCTGACAAATTCTCATGGGTGCACAAGCAAGTCTCGTCTAATAGCCTGGCCTTTTCTGGCCCGCAAATGGTGGGGTCTTATTAACAATCCAATGGAGACCACTACGAAGGCCATTAGGTGAGCGAGGGTGTTCAAGACCGCCTTTGAGTCATTAAACCTGATGCATATGGGGCCCTAGCGGGAGAAAGATAAGGGTTTCATTGCATTACCAAGTCCATTAGATGGCGGTCGTTAGGGAGCATGGCACTAAAACTTGCGGTCTGATTAAATTCAGTGCCGCTCAGTTGAAGAGGCAATTAGTGTCTGCAGCACATTGAGAACTTTGTGCACTGTTGTGGCTTTTGAAAAGAAAACCTTGCTGCAATGTGCATATCTGACCTCCTGCATTAGTAGTTCCTATTAGATAAAGCTCTGCTGGCAGTTGAAATGTACAGTTAAGAAATACCATGTGGATAATTGCAGCAAGGAAAAATAATTTGCCTTAAACAACAGTAGCACGATGATGTTATCTGTTTTGCCCAAACAGCACTTTCCCTTTTGAACTCCCAAGCTAGTTTCATTGAAATAAATTGCAATATCTTCAAAGACTCACTCAAACTCTATTGTTGTAAGAGTATATTTAAAGAAAATGAAATGCCTCCCTGTATAACTTCTGAAACTATTGTTCTGGTTCACAGAATGGCAGGCATTTCAGCTGCGGAATGAGGCATGAATCCCACTGTGTCTGAGGCTGCGTGTGTTTTTATGGAGGACCATCTGTTGGCGGAGCCTGTGCAGTTAAACCCGGAGCTCTCTCCCGACTGGCACTGATGAACACGGGGAGCCCCACCTGTAAAGATCAGTCTGGCTAATTGGAAGGTTTTACAGACCAGTGTTTTATTTTTCCTGCAAAAGCCTGACCTTGGTCAAGTTATTTTAGCCTTCAATCTGTGGGGATTGTAGACATTTTAGTTCAGATTTTGAGTCAGCCATACAATTGTGCCTAAAAGATCATGTTATTGCAGCAAGTTTTAAGATTTCTGTTGTAAGATAAAAATGGTTTTAGTCTGAAGTCTGAGGGGACAAGGGACAATTTGATATTGTAGTCCTCAATATGTCTCTATGCATTTTACATTGGTGGTGTTTATTCTGCATTTGTTGATAATTTCATATGGGTACAGGTGCGCATCCATACAGTAAAAGGACTGAAACAAGGAACATTACATTATTTTTTACATTGGTTTACATTGTGATTTTATTGTTTCTTCAAAATGATATCACTTCAAGTCAAGAAGCACTTCTGTTGTTTAGACAACAAAACCTACTCACTGCAGATGTTCAGACGGTCATGGTGTCATTCAAGGCCATGCTAAATGAAAGTAAAGTATGCTCAGAACAGACAGACAGCGAAAAAAAGAGGTTGCCAGGCAGCCGTCAACTGAGACATGCCTTCAGATCGCCATTCATGCGCAGTCTGTCAGGTTTCATAAAACGTTTCGGTTTGTGTCAAAGCTGTTGCGGAGCTGTCATGGACCTGTCATTCCTGAAAGAGGCACCTGTCTCTTTTACAAATGACCCCCTGGTCCAGATGTCCCCTCCTATCAGTTCCCCACCGCCCGTCATGTGCGGAGCCGCTTCTCGCTGTCTGAGTCGCGAAAGAGCAATGATGATGACCGTCACTGTCCAAACAGCCATTGGGATGGAGGGGAATGATTGGTGCCAAGAGAAGAGGAAGAATACAAAAACGTCCAGTGACCCAGACACAAGCTTAGATCACTGCATATGAAGCTAAGTCTGCCTCCATCAGAAAAGATGGCACTAGCCATTTAAGTTGATGATGTCTATGTTCTCTCCCTAAGATAGGTGGCGTCAGATACATGCCAAACCAGGACCAGAGTCAGAGGGAGTGTGTATGTGTGTGTGTGTGTGTGTGTGTGTGTGTGTGTGTGTGTGTGTGTGTGTGTGTGTTCCCAGTCAGCTGGAGAGGTTGTGTGTTCTGTGCAGTGATGTAAAGGTCAATCAAGGAAAATTACACAAATGGCAAATTACACACTGTTGTAACTATTCAGGTTACAGCTGTTCAGCCCCGTCTCCATCGTCAGGTTTGTGGTCATGCTTCTCAATCGGTCCTTTGTGTGGTATTCCAATCGGAAAAAAACGAGGTTCCATTTCAGTTTCACCTTGGCCTCACTTCTCAAAGAAAGTAGAAATGTTGAACATGATTCTCACTTGCATTTTATGTCTAAGTTCATAAGCCCCTGTGTGGATTTTTCCTTTAGGACTAATACTATTGTAAGTTACTTCAGGCATAAAAGAAGGCTTTTCTCATTATCATCCATTAGGGGGCGCCAGCTGCTTACGGATGAACTCCAATATCGCCACTACAGCGTGAGTTCTATACCATTTCAGTACTGCAGAGTTTGTGGTTCTTTTGTGGTTTAATGATTGATTTCACTGCCTAATGGTGTGACATGATCACCTTAATATTAAAGCATATAATTTATTTGTCACCAGTGTCCAAGTTGATTTTCTCCCTCTCCCTTTCAGATTCAAGCCCACACACAGTATACATTGAAAAATGCCTCCCTTGGTGAAGACATGCCGCCTCAGCTTCAGAGTAAAGTCAGAGGCTGTTCCCACAATCATGAGACTGTGTGCCAGGCGGAGGTCAGAGATGTTATCTTCCCCCTCCTCTCCCCTCCTCTCCCCTCCCCTCCCCTCCCCTCCCTCCTGCCCCCTGGTGCCCTGCTTCCAGGGCAGCTCCTCTGGGAACACACTCTGATGTGATTACACAGCATCACATGCATTTCTTTTTTCGTCTTTAGAGTAGACATTTCCAGCTATCCCCCTGTGTGTATCGGCTGTCGAATCAACTGCCAGACTAAAGCTTTCTCTTTCTACCTTTCCATTCCTCTCTCTCTTTCTCGCTCTCTGTCCTTCCCTCCCTCCTTCTTTATCTCTTGCAATGACTTATGGTCTTTCCCTGGTTCTTTTTGTTCCTTTACATTATGTCATGAACCCTGAGGGCGTTCCCAGGCGACAGACTGTTGTTTGACTCTTGACATCTGTCTTTCAAAGAGGGAAATGGATCCAGAGCCAGGCTGTCCCAGCAATGTTGTGTGTGAAATACCATACAAGCTCCTGCTTGCACAAGTACTCTACTCACACACACACACACACACACACACACACACACACACACACACACACACACACACACACACACACACACACACACACACACAAACCCTGCTTGTTTCCTCACTAGTTAGCCCTCTGTTTCCTACAGCCCCGAGGCCCTGAAGGGAGGGTGTGTGACTCTGTTGCCATGGTTGCGAGGTCACTGGGAGGCTGGGGCCCTCCACCAAACATGTCCAGTGCAGAGCTGTCAATCATTCCAGAGCTTCTCCCCCCTCAGTCCTCGACATCCTCTGACAGACATCATCATCAGCCAGGAATAAGCATGTAAATGGCCGCCCCCTCAGCGGGCGTCTACACTACACACCACTCTGTTTTAATGCAGTCAATGCAAAACAAGCAGAAGGAGCAGTATGAGCCGAGCTCATTGGTCAAATAATACTGGTCTCTGGTCTACTCAAAGCCTCTGACGTCATTTAAGCCCGAAATCTTGGGTTTGGACACCCTGCTGCAAACGTTGCATCAGAATCCTCCATCCAGAAATTAACTTTTCCCCGTTTCTCTCTGAGTTCTTCAGTTTCTCTTCCCTTCCTACATTCCCTGCTTCCTTCCCTCACTCCCCCCCCCCAACACACACACACACACCAACCCAGGGAGGCTCTCAGCAGGTTATTAAAGCATGTGGTGACGTTCATGACTTCACTCTAATATCACTCGTCCTTATTTACGGTTCATTTGCCCTTCAGCAGAGTCCGCCACTACTCATCTATCACGGCTTCTTTTTGTAAAAAAAAAAAAAAATAGAAAAAGAAAATGGTGGGAACCCATAACTCCTGGCGCCGCTCTCGTGAGTCCTCATGATGCCGTCATAAAAGTGAGATGCGCAGAAGGATGGCCGAAAAATGGAGCCGCTGGCTTTTATTACCTGGGGATAACTCAACTAGTTTTATTAACGTGCGTTTGTGTGTGTGATGGTTTCATAGCGCACGTGCACATGTGTGTGTGTGTGTGTGTGTGTGTGTGTGTGTGTGTGTGTCTGTGTGTCTGTGTGTGTCGGGGAAAGAGAGAGAGAAATAGAGCCTGTAAATGTAAGGATGAGTGCAGCATGCCTGCTTTCATTTACGCCACCATGGTCTTCAACAACAAGAAGTGACATTTGCCTGCAGATTTGAAAGGAATGCCCAACACTGGTCATTAAGTACACTACAGCTTTACCATGTGGTTTGAATCAAGCAGGATCTTCAATAAGAAGCCAGTGAAGCAAAGGAGGGAAAGGAATATAATTATGTCAAAGAAATATTGTTATATTAAGGAAATAACAGTGTTGAAGATAATATCTTTATTGCTGTAGACCTAAAGTCCACTTACAACCACGTCCATATCAGCTGACCACTAAAAGACATTCCTTTCGCCTTAGGGCTCAGCTAATAGGCCAGGCAAATTAACCCTTTTTGGAGCCAATAATAGAATTAATTGTAAAAGAATTTTTTTCAGCATAGATCATTTCTATGAGGTGTCCAGAACAACATACTAAAAGTCCTAAGAAATCCTAGTTGAGGAAATATGTTTAATTCTCATCAATCTGAGATGTGTGCTAATAATGCATGGCAAAAATACACCTCAAAAATGTAATTTTTTTCCTTTACTCCTATCAAAATTAAACTTTACAAAATGAAAGTACCCATGAAAAGTAATTTTTTTTGTATTACAAGTTTCTTTGAAAATGAATTTTAATATGCAAATGAGCTATACACTAATCGAATATGCCCAAAATACATCCAAATAGGCTTATTTTTTTCCTTTACTCCTACCACAATAAAACTTTACATAGTAAAAGTATACATGAAAAGTAACTTTTTTTGTATTACAAGTTTCTTTTGAAATTAATTTAAATATGCACATGAGCATCACACTTATTGAATATGTCCTAATTGCATAGGCAGAAACACCATACCCCTGGCAGGTACTACCAAGCCAGGCAGTTTTCAGGTTAGAGGCCAGTCTAAAAGCAGCATTGCCATCTCCCATTGGCAGTAGGATGATTGGATGAAGATTGGGCCGATGTATTTGTCATACATATGAAGGTGTTTCTGCCTATGGATATATTCAAAAAGTGTGGAGCTCATGTGCATATTCAAATTAATTTAAAAAGAAACTTGTAATACAAAAAAAGTTACTTTTCATGTATACTTTTACTATGTAAAGTTTTATTGTGGTAGGAGTAAAGGAAAAAATAAGCCTATTTGGATGTATTTTGGGCATATTCGATTAGTGTATAGCTCATTTGCATATTCAAATTAATTTCAAAAGAAACTTGTAATACAAATTGTTTTACTTTTCATGGGTACTTTCATTGTGTAAAGTTTAATTTTGATAGGAGTAAAGGAAAAAAATTACATTTTTGAGGTGTATTTTTGCCATGCATTATTAGCACACATCTCAGATTGATGAGAATTAAACATATTTCCTCAACTAGGATTTCTTAGGACTTTTAGTATGTTGTTCTGGACACCTCATAGAAATGATCTATGCTGAAAAAAATTCTTTTACAATTAGTCTGTCGTAAAACGCTACTTTGCCTGGACTATAAACCCTACATGGGCTTTATATGTGGGGGAAATGCAAACCTCCAGAGCAGTGATGCTGTGCTTAAGCTCTACCCCACAGTGTCACCCACTCCTGGCCCATATGACTAATGGGTCCTCCCTGATGGAGCCACAGTGTCCTTCTCCTTAGCTAAGGTGGAGTGTGGGCGACTGTGATTGTGTCAGACTGAGGGAGATGGAGGTTAAGGGTTGGCAGGTTGGTGGATGAATCTCACCCTGCATAATGGTATTTCACCCTCAAGGACATCCTTTACAGTAAGCCTTGATCCCTACATAAAAGTGGCCTGCTCAAACAAGCACTCTCACACCACTTGAGCGGAATTCCCGGTGTCGACCAGGTCGACAGGGGGAAGTTGGGTCAGTTCAGTTCATTTAACCTTATATTAGTCTCAGACTTTTTAATCACCAAATGTATTCACACCAATATCTCTCTTTCATGCTCAATACAATTCTCCATTTATACGAACAGCCTGCGTGAGCATTTGTTTTTCTTTATAGATTGGAATATACCAGTGGGCTATTTAGTATTCCAGCCGTCTTCAGCGTTCTCATTTACAAGCAGCTCCCTGTGCTCACCTGGCTGCTGTAATCTCCTCTGAGTTTCTCCTGCTTTTCCCTTTGAAGGCTGGATAATTCCCTACAGCTGCTCGCTTGACGACACTAGCCTCTCATTAAGGTTCTCATGACTACCCAGCCCGTCCCATGGACGTGCCTCATCTTGTAGCCATATTAGCTTTCTCTATTTGGTTTTCTCTCTCTTGTTTTTTTTTAATCACTTTTAAATCCAGGACACGCTTGGAATTTGAACTGGAGGGAAGATACAGGCAAGCAATTTATGTGTGAATTATACATGCGATACAATTGAAGTGAACAAGTGTAGTTTCTGTTCGGCATTATTTCAGAAATGCACATGTTTGGCCCTTGTACAGGACTGAGAGGCCATTTCAAGTTGCAAAAATGGTCAAGTTTCTCATGGTCATTAACCCATTTGCCTTTAGCCTATTAACCCGTGAGCCTGTCGGAGACGGAAGAGGGCCGCAAATCTCTCCGTGGCCTCAGCGCTGATGGGAATCAAGGAGAGCTGGGTGGATGGGTGGGAGGGTCAGTGGGGAAAGTTAGTCTGTTGTGTCTGGGGACTCTCTCCATGTCGTTGTGAGGTCTTGAATTCCTTTTGCATTAATGGAGCTCCATTAATATTTTTCCCCGTCTGCCGTGCATGTATCAGTATTCATGAGGCACAGCACCCGTTGTGTGTCCTTGCTCAGCTCGGCTCGGGCTGGCTTTGAAATATTCCTGCTCATGCCCGGCTGATGGAATAGCAAATGCAATCTTTTTGTTCATATCATAAGCTTAGAGCAAACCACAGATGATGCACCCAAGGCCTATTAGGCTACAGGATGTTTCCACAAGTACTCACACATGTTTGTTTGAGATCTGAGATTTCTTTCTATCTTTCTGTCTGTCTGTATACACTCACAACCTTCCAATGAGCAGAGAGAGGTGAGGGTCACATGACTGTCCCTGTGTCCTATGACAGTATTCAGATAGTAAATGCGCGCACTTAAAAGGAAGAAAAACCCAGGAAGCAATATATATATGTGTGTGTATATATATATAAAACTTTGTGTCAGTTTCACAGGCAGACATCGACTCACATGGACAAATATAGAATATCTCTCTCTCAGACACAAATATACACACATATCCACACACACACACATATATACACATGGGAGGAAACAAACACTTATCCGGTCCCTCACTATCAGTTTCTCTCCATTTATCAGACATGTACATTCCGTACATTTATGCTCTGGACTCACAGTAATACCCTCACTTCCTCTGCCCTGCATGTGGCCCCTACTCTCTCCCTCTCTCTCCCTCTCTCTGCCTCTCTCTCCCTTTCTCTGCCTCTCTCTCCCTCTCTCTGCCTCTCTCTGCCTCTCTCTCCCTCTGCCTCTCTCTCCCTCTCTATCCCTCTCTCTCTCTCTGCATCTCTCTCCCCCTCTGTTCATTCTCTCTCCCTCTCTCTGCCTCTCTCCCTCCTAAATCTGTGCTAAGCTCAACTTCTGCTTCCCTACTGAGCCTACATATAAGAAAGTAGAGGTTAAACACACTATGTATCTATGTATGCATGTAAATATGTGCATACGTGGTGTGTTTAACCTCTACTTTCCTTGTATCACCAGTGAGATATTACAGGTCAATGTATGTCAGGGAATAGGGAACTCCTGCGGTTAAATTGATAACACACCAACTCAACATCAGCAACACACGCACACACACACACACACACACACACACACACACACACACACACACACACACACCTACAAATACACACATTCCTCTTTCCTTCTGTTCCCACTGATACGCCTGGATGTGGCGCTTCTAGCAGCCCTGTCTCGGTGCCTCTGTGTGAATGACCTCTCAGAGCTGTAGCGGGGGCGAGAAGCAGATGGATCTCTATGGATCAGCATAAGGGCTGGAGCGTGGTGTGCGTCTGGAGTTGTCATGGCTGTCTTCCTCTGTACTCTGTACCCCCCCCCCCCCCCCCCTTGACTGTTCCAACCACAGAGAGATGATTCAGTCATACACTATGAATGATGGGAAATCCCTCAAGCTGCTGTGTATGTATACACAAACCCACACAGGCGCACATGCATAAACACACACATACACACACACACACACACACACACACACACACACCAATGCATGAACGCATACACATGTTGTATTCTCTTTGCCTCCAGACAGCTGTTCAGATGACTGTGTCATCCATGTATGAGATTACTGTACGATTACACTCCACAATTATGTTTCTATCAAAACCCTTCAGATGTTATATTACTGAAATAATGATCCACTCTTGCCTTCTCAACGCCGTTACTGTGGAAACTGATGAATTCTTGACAGCTGCGGGATGGTGTTGCCAAGGCAACACGGCCATCACGCCAGCTGACGGTGAGAGCTGGGGAATTTTCTCTCACTGCTTCTCTCTCTCTCTCTCTCTCTCACTCGCTCAATCTCTCCCGCTCACTATTTATGTCTGCCTCTCTCCCACTCTCACTTGCTCTTGATCTCCCTCCCTCCCTCCCTCCTTCTTTCTATCCCCCTCTCTCTTCCCCTCTCATGCTGCTGTTATGCAGGCAGAAGTCTAAGGGAGCGCAGAGAGCACTGCAGGAGCCTCAGAGTCCAGCCTCGTCTCTCTCTCTGCATACATAACACATACCTAGGTCGCTCTGGGGCTCAGCAGTGTGGCAAGACAGGGTCCCAGTGCAACCTCTTTCGGTGGCCTTCACCAAGCTCAGATCACAGGGACAGACTTATGAAAGGCCTCTGGATGTGAGGCTGCATGTTCCAGTTTCTTCAAGGCCCGTTTCATCAACCGGGAATTAAGGTCTGTCTGATATGTGCACCAAATAAAATAAAATAATATGACTTGGTAAATAATAGAAGTATTGTATTATTTCTAAAAATAATATAAAAAAAAATGAAAATAAAATGAATAGATAGGTGGTTATTTGACTCTGGATTTTCAATCGTGTTTTTCTCAAAAGTGCACTTGGACCTTATTAAATCAGGTATATACCTACCTATATGTGAAGTTTTTCACAGATTACAGACCATGGCTTCTTCTAACAAAGCGTGGCTATCGTGGTAGTGTTTGTTCTTTCTATATAGACCTTGTCCTTCACTTTTATTTTCAGTGCAATATCTTTCTTTCTTTCCCTCCCTTAATCCCTTCTTCAGTAAATGCTGCATCCGCGGAAGCTTTCTCCAGGGGTGGTTTGTTTTGGCATGGCATGTGGGGCAAGGTCTCTGTCTAAGTCAAGTCCATTTGAATACTGAATTTGAGATGTTAATTTCATTACACATCTTTGCCACCCCTGTCACCTATTGTTCTCGACACTCCTAATTACCATTAATGATATTCTCCCCTCTAACTGCCCACGTTGATTATCAGAGCCACCCAGTATTGTGCCAGAGAGTGCAGCGCCAGTCAGGCTCCGTGATGCCATCTTGTGTCGCCCTCTGCTGCCCTCCCGTCTGGCCCAAGGGCACGGAGCTCACACGTGGCTCATGGCGCCCTGCACGTCACTCCGATGAACCACGGCTCCCACTCGCTCTCCAGCCAGGCCAGGGGTTTACCGCAGCCAGAGGAGATGAGAGGGAGAGGCCAAGACATTATTCACTGTCACAACTCATGCTCTCCTGTAGATCTGTTGTTTTTCTCCAGGCATCCATGATTTCAGGTTTGCTGTTGTAACAAATGTTATTCAAGTTGAAATGGTCCTGTTCCTTTTGTAATGTCTCCCAACACTATCACTGATCTTTCTTTACTGGCCTTATGTGTTCCTTTGATTTCTGAATAGACCCATTACTCCAGTCATGCTCCTTTTCTCGTGGTGCTTCTGCTACTGAATTGCACCTACCAGCTCTCTATTCTTATTGATATTTATTGATTTCACAGCTGGTATTACTACTTACCACAAATCAGTCAGTGGAAAATTGTTCCATGCGTAACAATTGTAGCACCAAATACGGCCAGCAATTATAACAGAAACGTGCACGAGTGTGCATAATGTTAATCTACTTCTAATGGTAATTGGGGCTCAGTACTTTGTGAGAGCTTGTCCAAGTGTTTACATGCAGCCCAAGGGGAAATGTTTGAGACATGTTGGTTGGGCATATCTGCAGCAGAGGTCCTCAACTTGGGAGCCTCCACCCACACCACCATACCCACACCCTCACACCACTCCACCACCCCCACCACCAGAGAATCTCATTTTACCAAATTAAAGCTGAATATGACGCAGAATCTGAGCGCGACAGAATGACATGGTTCATAAATCAGCCTCACACCCTCTCCTTTATCATACTCCCCCCCTCCCCACACCCACACACACACATACACACACACACACACACACACACACAGCCCCAGGAACATTATCATTACCATCAATGCAATGTGGACCTGACTAAATGTAATTATTACATATGTTGCTTGAGTATGGAGTAGAGAAATTTCACTGTTTTTCTTTTTTTCCTCTGCCATTTCTTTCACTGGGGCTAGTTCCCTTGCTAACCCTGGAATGTGCTGTGCCAGCACTTAGCAGTAGGGGTTCTTTCCCTCCTTCAAGTCTTCTGGAACATTCTCAGCGTGTCATTTCTCAGTGCCTAATAGACTCACTCTGCAGGAAGGAAACATGAGGGAGATATCTGTCTTGGGGATGAAAAAAACATAAATCCAGAGTACTGCACTGCTGAATATAAGAATAAGTGAATGATTATGTTTCTCTTCAACCACAAATGACCATATAAGAGCTTCGTGGCAGGAGTATCCTTCTTAGTTGATGGGTTCCACTGTATGATACTCACTCTCTCTCTCTCACTCTCTCTCTCTCTCTCTCTCTCTCTCTCTCTCTCTCTCTTTCTCTCTCACTCTCTCTCTTGCTCTCTCTCACTCTCTCTCGCTCTCTCTCTCACTCTCTCTCTCTCTCTCACTCTCTCACTCTCTCTCTTTCTCTTTCTCTTTCTCTCTCTGTGTATTGCTCCGATCCGTCCCTTCACATTCATTTTTTACTGGTGATAGAGCAATGGGCCATTTCTTTCAAAATATATAATTCTTTCAGGATAGTCAGATAGCCCAGAGTATCAACACCATGAGAGGTGATTGTGTTTTGTAATCACAGCATCTGCTTTTTTCATCCGACTTTTCATTCACTTTTAATGTGGCTGCATTGTTTTCCTGGAAGGTCGTTGATTTTAACATCAGAGCTTTTTGAACGTAACTTTTTTTTTCAATTTAATTTACCACAGGCAACATTATCACATACCAACACCCGCACCCACATACACACACTTATGTGTGCTTGCAAACACACGTGCACGCACAAGCGCACGCACACACGCACACACACACAGTCAACAAAGCACATGCTCTGGGACTTTTCTCACTCAATGAAAACAAAACTCATTCTGATGTTCTTTCCATCCAACTGTCTGTCTGTCTGTCTGTCTGTCATCTCAGCTCAGCGGCTGTGCTGTCTGTAGCAGCAGGGGCTTCAGTGAGCATGCTCAGTGCGATGCACAGGGGGCACGCCCTGACAGACCTCTGCATTATTTAAGGCACTCTGCTCTGCGTTGCAGACTCGGCTTCTCCGCTGCAGACTTTAATTGCTTCCTTTTGGATGTTTTAATCAGCCTCTGCATCCTCACTCTAATCCACACCCACTTTTATTCCCCACTGGCTGTGCTCAGTATCGGTGTTGTGTGTGTGTGTGTGTGTGTGTGTGTGTGTGTGTGTGTGTGTTTGTGTGTGTGTGTGTGTATGTGAAAGAGAGAAAGAGAGGTGGAGAACAGCTGAGACAGCAGCACTCTACGAAGTTTGCAAACTTCCAGCAACAATCTCGGGATCTGAGGCAATGCCTCCTCTTTCTCATATTGGTTCATGTTTGGGAGTGTGTTTTTGCAAGCACCACTACTTTTGCAGAAAAAAAAGTATCCTAATTCTAGGCTACATTTATTCATACCAATTTTGCAAACCCACTGCTTCGCCCACACATGATCAAGTCTTAAACAGCCTTGTCAACGTAAACCAATGTAAGTGCAGAGGTCAGAATGCTTAATCCGCATAAAAATGATTGCCGTTATTCAGCAGCCACTCCTGATGTTTGTAAAAGCCCTTTGAGTGGCTGGTGGAGGCAGTCCCTCACTGCAGGGCCCACACAAGCTCATGATTGCCCTCCTCTCCACCTCTGGTCAGCTCACCTGCTCCATTCACACCCTCCTCCTATCTATCTCCTCGTTCCGAAAGGCTTGACCCCATAACACAGCTCCACTGGGGGTTAATTGACTGGCTCCCTCCCCTGGCAGCACAGGGTCGGGGCAGGTCTCTGGCTGGGATGGTAGTGGGGGTGCTCTTGGCCTGGTGCTCTTGGCAGGAGCTGGTTCTCCGTGCCAAGCGCGCACGGGCGGGGGGTGCCGCCTTCAGATGGCTACTGCATGGACATTGCCAGGCCTTCATTAGAGAAACTCCTCAGTCAGCCTGATTATCATGTGCTCGCAAGTATGCCGGACACAGTGGCGTACTGTTGGGCAGACTGCTACACTGCTACAAACAGATGAACAGTTACATTCAACCACCATACATTGGCGATCTGTCTCCCATAAACATTGCACTGTTGCACAAATCTTGAACATTTGGATGATTTAATACAACTTGCACACACATATGGCAACTCTTACACCCATACATGATAAAGTTCACTCACCCACGCACACCTAAACCTTTATATTCATCCAAACTCTCAATTGTCAATGGACAAAAGACAAACAGAGGCAAAGTAAAATAGGAGGAGAGGAAACAGATGGATGGACAGAAGATGAGAGGAAGAATAGCTCACATTTGATGAGCTTGGGAACAGAAAAATAAATAGTGAATAGAAATCCCCCTCCTCTCTCTCATTTTCTGTCCACACCTACACACACACAAACAGACTAATCGGCTTGAACTGTGATCTGAGATGGCGGAAAGTCCTGATAGAGAGTATAGTCTGGGTAATGTGAGATCAGCTTTATTGGAGCATACACACACACACACACACACACACACACACACACACATAGACACACAGGGCTCTGTATCTGCCTCTCCCCTCGTCCCCTCAACTCCACCCCCTGTCTCTAGCCTGGCTGGCAGACACTGGTGGCTCTGGTGCCCCCCCCCCCCCCCCCCCCCCCCCCCCCCCCCCCCCCCCCCCCCCCCGACCCTGAGGCCTTGCCCCGCAGTCTAGGGACAGCCCTTGTTAGCGTGCGGCACAGGGCCCCTGTCAGAAGAATTTTAACAAGCTGCAGAGGCACTGAGGCCTGTGCTAACATGCCCCGTGTCCCTGTCCCAGCCCCAGCCTCAGCCCCAGCCTGGGAGCGAGGGTTCCCAATCGTCCTGTAACATATGGAGTCGAACCATAATCGGAAACTAAAAGACGCGTTCCCTATTGCACTGATGCGGGATGTGCTTTGTTCCGTATTTTTGATAATCAATTCAGTGCAAATCTATGCGAGACAAATCTTACAGGTTAGACTATTAAGACTTGTATTTAGGGCGACAGTGGTACAGTGGTAGAGAAGTCGTTTAGTAATCAGAAGGTTGCTAGTTAGATTCCCTGTCGAAGCGTCCTTGAGCAAGACACTGAACCCCTAATTGCTCCTGATGTGCAGTGTGCCATCAGTGTAAATGTAAAAATGTAAAATGTGTATACATTGTAAGTCGCACATATGTAAGTCGCTTTGGATAAAAGCGTCTGCTAAATGACTAAATGTAAATGTAAATGTAAATTTGTATGAGATAGAAGGACACCCTGCTGCTCTCCCTCAGCCTGTCTAGTATGTGCCCAAACAGAGAATGCGTGCTTCTCACTGGTGGTGAGACCGATTGTATTTGGGGAGGGGGCGTGGCGGCGGCGGTTAGTGACATACCCTGACAATTTCACAGTTTTAAGTGTTGTAGGCTGAATATCTGTGCAGGGGGAGGGGGCGTGGTGGCGACGGTTAGTGACATACCCTGACAATTTCACAGTTTAAAGTGTTGTAGGCTGAATATCTGCGCAGGGGGAGGGGGAGGGGGCGTGGCGGCGGCAGTTACAAACATGGGGTACGGGACTGTAAAATGTTTGGGAACCACTGCCTTAGGCCACTGACTAGGGCCCGTCATAATAGCCTGCATATGGGCCCGTCGTAACTACGTTACGCCACTGTCCCTATCAAAAGTAGAATTGATTTCAAAGTACTTCTAACATTCAAAGTTCTAAATGGCCTAGCCCCAAATTCCGTAAAGGAATGAATTGCCCCCTACTGCCCACCAAGACCCCTTGTTTCCCAGGGTATATGTCTTATAATTCCTAGAGTATCAAAAAGCATAATAGGAGGCAGAGCCTTCTGCTATTCTAGCCCACCCCCTCCTGTGGATTAATCGTCCTGTTTCTGTCCAAGAACTTGAACATCTTCAAGTCTAAAATAAAAACATTCCTCTTTAGAGCCTCCTGTGTTCATGGATCATGATGAATACAAATGTGCGTACGCCCTCTCACCCCCTGGCACCACTGTGGGGAGGAGGCTGTGGGGATGTGTGTGAGGCTGTGGGGTGTGTGTGAGGCCGTGGGGATGTGTGTGAGTTAAACCCAGACAGGCTTTTTGGAGATGTCTCGCCCAGACAGGCTTGCTCTTCTGCTCTCACTCCTCCTTCTCACTGGGGAGGTCAGTGTGGTGATTAAAGCCTTATATTTACCTGTCCACACACTTAGTCTATTTTCTCCCCCTCCTACTCTAGACTATCTCCACTGAGAGATGCTGCTGCCGCAGTCTTTCCACCCTGATCTACCGGCAGAAACCCTCTGCTTACAGCTACCCATTCCCACCAAACTAATATGCACAAATTCAGCTCTGCTTATCATACATACTGTATACCAGCCTATTCAGCACTAATATACACAAATGCAAACATTAACATTGTTTTCTGCTTTATTGTTTTGTTCATCCTTCTAATAGTAGCCTTATCAGGACACTGTATACCCACTAAGCTGCTCGACAACCAATGCTTTGAATGCTGGCTCTCTCCATTTTTATCCACTATTAGTTCTGTATATTTCATGTATATACCTTCTTCTATATTTCTTTGAATCATGTATGTATCATGTACACAGGGACGTGCACAGGAGGGGGCTAAGGTTGCCCGGGCAACTGCCCGTCTGCCCTCCTCGACTCAAGTTGCCCCTCCGAAGGATTTTATAATTATTTTTTAAAACAGTATACGGCTGCAGAATTTCATGTAGGCCTAGATAAAAAAAATTGCGGAATGTGCGCAGGGGGAGGGGGCGTGGCGGCGGCGGTTACAAAAATGAACGTGTTGCCCCTTTTTTCCAGGACAGAGCAAAGGCCCTTCAAAATTCCTCTGCACGTCCCTGCATGTCCATATGCCGTATGTGTGCTAATATGTTTTATCCTATGACACATGTATGAATCCATCTGCTTGCTCCTGACTCTCTTCCCTTCCCTTCCCTTTTCTTCAGCACAACAGCAGATCAATGAAGTTGAACTCATGGAGCAGCAACACAAAGTGCAGTGTCTGCCATAGTGGTCAAAAGGAAGATCAGTTCCGTAATCAGTCTCATAAAATATACTAAACCATCAGTTTGGATCTCTGACTCTGGGGTTGTTAATAATTAACTTAACACTTCCAACCAAAATGACCAAATCAATAAATAGTAAAGGTTTAAGGTATTTGGAGTTCTGAATAGTGGAGTTTGGCCGTGTGCAACATTCACCCGTGTGCAACATTAGGTGGACCAGCATACTAGTGCGCAAGTCGGGTGCACGCCAGAAGACATGTGTGTATGCGTTCATAGCCTCGCTCGTAAACTTATTTTCTCAGTTAACGGTGCTTAGTTCTTAGCTGACGAGAAATCTTAGACGGACTCTGACTTCGCTGCCGTAACAAAAGAGTTCAGTGCAAAACTCAGACCTCGGTGCACAGAGAGAGGTGGCATGCAGAGCGATAGGTGCAGAATGAGAGAATAAGAGGGAAAGAATAAGAGTGAGAGAATAAGAGTGAAAGAATAAGAGTGAGAGAATAAGAGTGAGAGAATAAGAGGGAAAGAATAAGAGGAGCAAGAGAGAGAGAACAAAGGAGACTTGGGGTTTTGTTGACCAGGTCAGGTGATACAGTTACAGTTACAGGAAGTGACTGGAGTAGAGGTGCAACTGTTTATGTAATGGCTTATGTTTCATGTTATGTATGTCACTCTCCACACAAAAGTCTCACCATTCATTATTTTTTTTAACTGCCCTTAAATAATTTCACTGCTGATAGGTGCTGTTTGTTCAGTCACACTGATTTTCATGGGGTATCAGCTGTCCCTGGGTCTACATTTATTTTGTTTTAGCAGGGGTATGAAGTATATCAGCCGATCAATGAAAAGCTACCGCCCAACACTAAAAAAAGGAAGTGTAGCAGGCAGTCTCTGGGCATGGTAGCTTATAATGGCCTGCACATGGGAACTTATTTATTGCCATTTACATGTGTTGCTTCAAAGGAATTGTGTTTCAAAGGAATTGTGTCACTACAATGTGCTTAATGGATCTATACTGTATTGTTAAGGTAGGTGCACACTGTTCAAAGTGGTGAAAAAAAAATTGATATGGAGCAGCACACAGTTGAATCTCGCTATATTGTGTTAGGAGTGGATTTACAAGTGGCAGTTTGCATTGGAATGCATTTGTCCTCATACATGTGAATGACATGTAATTTACAACGATTGGCTGAGGTACTTCATGTCCCTGGTAATACACAATACATTAGAGCAACCCTGTTTTTTCAGCATCACAAGGCATTTTTCATGGCTTTCTCGTAGGCATACAACCTCAAACACATTTATGTACACACTTGTCTTTATTGTATGTTTATCTGGAGTGAAACTGAACACATGTGCTTGTACACATAGGAACACACACCCACACACACAAGTCTGTCATGTGAACAAGAGGTGGGGGAGAATGAAAACATTTGTCTTCCCTTATTTACTGTGAGAGTTTACTTAGGCAGTAATTGTGTGGGGGATTGTTTTGTTTTGTTGGTTTATTTATTTTCTGAGCCAGTGACTCCTCCGTTGAGTTTTCCCACTGTCCCTGTGATAGTGTCAGCCTGACAACGAGAGAAAGGAATAGTACATCCGCTCCTCCTGCAAACAGGAGCGTTTAACATTCGTTTATAGGAATTCAAAACCAAAGGGAATGAGGGAAAGGAAAAAACAGACACAACAACTGCTGTCATCACACAAAGCTAGAGAATGTCATACACCAGGCAGTAACACAAATTTCACTGGTGACGTTCGGCACTGTCATATCAGACTCTCCCTCTCTCTCCCATTCTTTCTCTCTCTCGCTATCTCTCTGTCTTGAGGGTTTGTTTTTCTGCTTTCGTGTGCACCCCTTTTCTCTCCACAGTAAATATTTATGACTTTGTGAATAGCATTGTGCCACCCTGCCCCCCTACCCCTCTACCCCTCAAACAATGCAGCGGTTTCCCACTAAATAAGTGTTCCTGCAGAGTTATATGTTCTGGGGTGGAAAACGTTCAGTTGGAAAATAATGACTTGGGCAAATTCTATATTATTTGCAGTCTCCTCTACTATTGTGATGTTTTTCCCATGCCTCCTCCCCACTGTTTTAATATGTCCAATTTAAAAGCCCAGCCCTGCACAAAAACAGTCCTATTTTAGCCTCACTCTTATACCAGTGGTTTACCATGCTCAACTTTCACATTTTATTTTGACTTTGGACTTGTTGTGGGTCATACACAACTCTTCACCATAGTGCTCGTTCTTTCATGACGTTTTGCGCTCCTTGTTTCCTTGTTTCTCGTTACTGTGTTCCATAGACAGGAAAGATGCTAAACGTATCATTATTTGTGCTGACTGTACAGATGCTTGTTTTTAGCCATAAGCATCAGTGGCTATTTGAATGTAGTCTACCCACCTTACTCCTATCCCTACCCCTCTTCCAGCCATCCTTCTCATCAAGCCAGAGCAAGGGATGGTCCTCCCATTGCTGTCTGTCTGTTATTGACCTCAGACAAGCCACTCCCATGGCACAGTAAAGCCTAATGCACCGTCCAGCTAAAGGTGCTCACAATTGTGTAACCTGTCACTAATGGCGTCTGGCCTCAGATTAAAAGGTCTTCCATCACTGCACTCGGTGTCTGATGAGGTTTCGACCAGCTGTGGAGGACCCATCCAGCCTGCTCTGTAGTTAGAGATCAGTTCCGCGGAAGACATCATCGAAGACATTGGTAGAAAAAGTACACAGTTGCACTAGATCCTAGATTTGTAGAACAATCATATGTATCTCCTTGTCAGATGCAGTACATGCATTATTTACATTTTTTGGTTTGCATCCAAAGGGTTTTGATGTGTTTTGCACTCAATCCCACAAGCCACCACTTTTTCTGAGAGAACACAAGCAAGGCACTCCCACTAAAAACCCTGCTGCCAAGAATGATCTCAAAAAGATCATGCGTGTACCCAGTGCCTGCCAGGGCGAACATAGCATGTAGGAGGCAACAAAGACTTGAGTGGGTGGCGAATAGTGAATCGGAAACAGGGAACAGGAACCATCTGACGGCTGACCTGATCTCCCTCCACCATCTTGTCTGCAGCTTCCCACAGACACCCCTCTCCTTACCTCTCTCGCCTCACTATTCTCCCCTATTTCTTTCTCTCTCTCTCTGCCACCCATATTTAACCACTTCCGCATCTCATTGTTGACTGTGACGATACAAATTTGCTCGGCTTTTTGGCCGCTGCTTTGTTTAGCTTGAAAAGCGGCCATCCGCTTTCAACAGCCCTCTTCCCTGGGAGGTGTAGAGCACCAGAGGCGAGCCTGGACTTCATTATGTGGGGGAAAACCCTCCAGGACCGCCACAAAAAAAAGTGAGCTTAGGTACAGAATGTACAGAAAAAGACCAGCTTTAGAAGTGGCTTCCCAGGACCACCAGTAATACCCTTCCACCAAAACAGCTTGTGTCAACATGTGGTTGTTGCTCATGTGACCGATAAAGTTGAACATGGCAGTCACATGGCCGGGGCTTGGTCATCTGTTTCTCCTCTCTGGCCCTGACACCCCCTCAGAGTAATTCCCATTCAGGGTGTGTGTCTGGGTGTGCTGCTCCGGCTGGGGCTATCATTCTCTACCCCCGCCTTTTCCCGGCTTATCGGCCAGTTCCTCCCCTGGCTGCGGCCGCCTCGGGGCTCATCTTTCAGGGCTGGGCCTGACCTCATCTGGGGCTGGAGAGACGAGTTGAGATCATGGCTGGAGGATCCAAACTTGCAGAGGGGGGAGAGGGTGGGGGGGTGGGAAGGAGGCTAGGGTAGGTGTGTGAAGGAGGTCATGCAAAGTTGAAATCTCCTGGAGTGAGCATCTCCCGCAGGCGCATCCCAAGACGCAAAAGGCATTTCCCTAGAGGTGCCAACGCTGGCAGGCCTTTGCCTGTTTGGGACGCCACGCACAGCTGGGGGAAACAGGCAGGCGAAGATGCCCCCAGGCTCCCTGTCTCCAGCCCTGCTTGACATCAGCCCTGGGATCTCCAGCTCCACTCTATGTGGCCTGATCGGGGCCTGTCTCAACCGCAGCCCAGAGGATCAGCATGGCATCCTAACGGGACGGGGCCTCCGGAACCCTGTGTATCAGAACTGTCTCTTTCCATGTCACTCAGCTGAGAGGTCGTGACCTCTTTGATGCTGCCCTTGATCTCTGATAGGCTGCATGCTAATAGCCATCATCACAGAATCAGTGGGAGTCCCCGGGGAGCAAGGCCTTCCCAGAATGCCAACCATGGCCTCAGTCTCAGCCCTAGTGCAGCACGAATATGCATACATCACTTTTACTTTTAGATTCTTTACTTTTTCCAACAAATTACACTGTACAATGTTAACATACGCAGGGACGGTCGGCTGAAAATGCTGTAATTTTGGGGGGAATTTTGTTTGTTTTTTACGTTCTGTTCTCCATCCCATGGGAGCCCTTGTTATTTTATTGATGTTAATAATAATGGCTGATGGCCTATTAAAACAGAACAAGCACTTGGTCTCATGTATCCTCTAGATGCAACGGGGGAAATTACACCATTTGTTATTCGCTCTCAGAACTTCTACACCACACAGAGGTGGACTGGGGCCGCAGTGGGATAAGATCCTGAGGATCTTGCATAAGCGTTTTGAACACTGCAGTGGTTTCGCTCTCCTCAAACCTGACCTAGATTCACATCCATGGATCCAATAATGCCTCATACTAGTGTTTGGTTTCTCAAGCCATTGTCACGTCTATGCACGGAGAATGAGATCATGGTGGTTTTTTGCCCTGCAGTGCATCTTCAAGAAATCAGTGATTTTCCCAGAGTGATTCTCCAAAGTGCACAAAATCAAGAATGCAGAATGTGAGCCCACCATCCTCCACTCAATACTTTCTCTATTGCATACACACTCCCATGCACACACACATACACACTCCCATGCACACACACACATACACACTCCCATGCACACACACATATACACACTCCCATGCACACACACATACACACTCCCATGCACACACACATATACACACTCCCATGCACACACATATACACACTCCCATGCACACACACATACACACTCCCATGCACACACACATACACACTCCCATGCACACACGCATATACACACACACTTGCATACATACAAGAGGGTGGAAACACTCATGTATGCATAAATAAATGCACATACCAATATAACACAAATGCTTCAGCATTCATGCACATGTACTGTATATAATGCATGGGCATACTTGGGCACACCGTAAGCCATGCGCAGGCTGCAATGACAAAATCATTTCCTGCCATGTAACTTTCTCTAATGGTGTGTCCACAGGTGTTAATTGGTGTGATTTAATGCCAAGGAGACTTCCAGGGACTGGCATGGCCCAGGGGGTGACGGATCTGGCCACCTCCCCTCCCTCTGTCCTCCAGGCTGCTTATTATGGGGTGGATGTGTGAGTCATGGGCGAAGTGTCTGTCCCGTGGGAGTCTGATTGGAGGTGGGACCATTTCTTTTTATTTCTCTTTTTTTTCATCCTTATATCCCTTTGGTTTGGAAGCAGTGACATTTTACCATTACGTGATATTTTGTTTTGGCTCGGACGACGGAAACGCCTTTAGATTACCACTGCTGTCGAAACGTTTCAATGTCTCCTAGCCTGGACAGAGCCCTACAGTGTACAATGACACAAAATGTTCTCCCAAGTTCAACCAAATTCTTCTCCCTTGTGTTTCTTCACTCCCCCCGAAACAAAAGGTTGGTGGGCCGTTCTGCTGCAGATAAATGAGCACAAGTGAGGGGGCGCGGTGGAAGGGCATGGGGTGCAGCATGTGACCAGAGGAACGGTCAGGCTGTGACCTCCGGGGCTTTGTCCTGGAGGACTGATGCTAATCTAGCGTGCCTCTGTGTGGATGGCGAGTGCTGCCGCTATGCTAATCTAGCGTGCCTCTGTGTGGATGGAGAGCACTGCCACTATGTTGACACTATGACCACATGATCCGTGGGAGAGAGGAGAGATGTGAAATTCGATTGGTCTACCCCGATTGGTCTAACCTGATGTAAGCACCACATGCCTTGTCGGTGACTGACCTCCTGGAGTGTTTCGTGCTCATGTGACAGCGGTGAGTGCTCGTGCTCGCTACACTGTTAAGTAACTTTCACTCAGCTTTCATTTGGTCACTCACCACTCTTTCTCCATCACTCTCTCTCCATCACTCTTTCTCTCTATTTCCTTCTCTCTTCCCTCTTGCTCGTCTCTTTCTCAATTTATTGTAAATGTATTTTATTGGCACAACAAATTTAGATATATATTACCAGTACAAAGTACAAAGAGGAACAGCAGGTAATAATAGCAGCAAAGTAATTGAACGTATGAGCACAACATTAATATGAACATCTCTCTCTTTCTCTTTCCTTCCTCCCTCTTAAATTGCTCTTTGCATTTTTGGAGTGCCACACTCTATCCCTCATCCATTTGCTTTTTAAAATGGTTATCTCTGGCACACTCTGCAGTAATAATATCACTGGTAACATTTACATCCCTTTCTCAGGACATGGGGTAGGCTGTTATGAATAAAGCACAGGCCTGCTGTGGATCAACAAAGTCCCTGTGTGCCTCTGGTATTACCAGAACATTCTTCAGAACTGCTGTTTTAGCTGTAGGCTTATCTGCAGAGATTGGGTGTGGGGGTTTGTTTAGTCCTGTCTATTGCTCATGTGTCAGACAGGTGCGTCAGGTGGCCTAGTAGTGTGTGTGTGTGTGTGTGTGTGTGTGTGTGTGTGTGTGTGTGTGTGTTTTCATGTGTGTGTGTGTGTATTTGCATGTGTGTGTGTTTGCGTGTGTGTGTGTGTTTGCATGTGTGTGTGTGTGTGCATGTGTGTATTTGCATGTGTGTGTGTGTTTGCATGTGTGACTGGTTATGGACATGTAAGTGAACATTTGTGTGGCTGTGAGGTGGTGTAACGAGGGAAAAGTGAGAGAGAAATAATGAATAGAGAGAGTGAGTTGCTCAGCTGCCTCTTTCTTCAAAAGACAGTCTCCAGACCTCCACAGCCCTCTCCCCGACTACCTGCAATGACAATTATTTTTGCACACTAATCTCTCCTTTAATTAATTTCATCAGATGTTTCACTTTCCCCAGCTTAATTTCCCATGGCTGTAGGTGTTGGCAGCCGTCGCCTCCCTCTACAAAACTGATTCTGCATGTATCAAGCCCTCTAATTACCACAAGTCTTAAAACAAAAAAAAGCTTTTCTTCCTAACCAGTTAGCTTCATGCGTCTCGCCTTTGAATTACCCACCTCTGTCCCTCAGCTTTCTTTTCAGTGGGCACTAAATACTGACAAATAAATAAATAAAACCACATACCGACAATTTAGCTCTACCACAGCTTACACACGGCCATTTTTTACCTCCGGACTGTCATTCTGAAGAGGAGGGTGGAGGAGGAAAGGAAAGGTTGTATTTCCCTAACAGAGATGTCCTCATGCACGCAAAGTAAAAGCAGAAACATTGTCCAACACAAGTCTGATGGAGAGATCCTGAGAATGAAACATTGTCCAACACAAGTCTGATGGAGAGATCCTGAGAATGAAACATTGTCCAACACAAGTCTGATGGAGAGATCCTGAGAATGAAACGACACAGCAGCTCGGCGCACACAGTTTTCTTGATCTGTAACATATAATGCTGTTTACTGTAACATGACTGGAGCACTTGAGAGATGATTTACGAGTCAATTGATGTCAGTGTTTTCTAAACTGTCACTGCATGCTCCATTGCATGAGGATGAGTGGGCTGTGTGTGTGTGTGTGTGTGTGTTTGTGTGTGTGTGTGTGTGTGTGTGTGTGTGTGTGTGTGTGTGTGTGTGTGTGTGTGTGTGTGTGTGTGTGTGTGCGTGTGCGTGTGCGTGTGTGTGTGTGTCAACGCTGCAGTATAATTACTATTACTATAAAATCCTAACTCCTGTGTGGGAGGCTTAAATTTAGATGTGGGGAAGTGAAGTTATAACCTCCCTCCCTTTCTCTCTCTGTCTCTCTTTCTGTCTCCCTAGCTCTCTGACTTTCTGGCAGCCTACCATGCTACAACTGGAAGTCACTTTGAGGTGATGATAATGTATTCCTATTACAATTTCCAAATAGCAACAACTCAGTTATGCTTCAGTAGGGACTTTAGAAGGGCTACTCTTCAGTAGGGACTTTAGAAGGGCTACTCTTCAGTAGGGACTTTAGAAGGGTTACTCTTCAGTAGGGACTTTAGAAGGGCTACTCTTCAGTAGGGACTTTAGAAGGGTTACTCTTCAGTAGGGACTTTAGAAGGGCTACTCTTCAGTAGGGACTTTAGAAGGGCTACTCTTCAGTAGGGACTTTAGAAGGATTACTCTTCTTGGAGTGTTCTTGGAGCCAAATATGTATCAATGGGTTGTTACATCAGTCATGTGCCTTGATTTGACCTAACAATCTCCTTTTTTAGAAAAAGTGTAATGGGTAGCCTTTGTGAACTTAACAGTGTGCAGTAATCACGTATGGTGTGGATGTAAACAGTGTTGTAGTGGCATAATATAAGAGTGCTGTGATTGTGTGTACAAACGTAACCAATGAGCTGTAGTGTTACCGTAGTTCACAGGTGTTTGATGTGACGTGTAGTAGGACTGCCCCATTGCCTTGTTTTCTTTCTCTCTCGGTCTGCTGTCCACTGATTGCTGTCCTATCCCTCCGTTTTAGCTCCACCAATCCGTGAACCTCGGACGTGATTGAACGCAGTATTTATTGCATACGGGAACTTATCCATGGAGAGGGGTTTTGTGAAGGGAGCACCAGAATCCACGAGCGGCCTGGTTGCATTTGAGTGGCTACATCTTTAGATGTTGGTATAAAGGAGTTTTCCTCCGTGGCGATTGCGCCTCCCAAGCCAGCTCTGCTACAGGCTTGTTTTCCGCCTGGACAGTTTCTCCATCAGGCACGCAAGGTTCCTGTGCTTCCTCGCCTGTTTCAGGCTTCGACCTCCGTAGGTACTTATATTTGTAACAGGGCATCGGAACCGGCCTAGCTATTGTTATTCGGGCGTCATTGACGCTGCCGGTTGCCGTGAGTAGCTTGTGTGGTTGCCAGATTTGTGACCGATCCTCGTTAGTCACATTGGCAGTTTACCAATGGTTGCCAGACATTGTGTTTTAGCTGCTATTTAGAACACCTGTTGTTATTTCTACTATTTATTGCCTGTACCTATTTATTGGGGATTAGTGGACTGCCCACTGTCCCTTGTTGGTATTTTTGTATCTGTTTTTACTATTGTGACATTAAATTGCAATGCATTGTACTCTTGCCTATTGTGTGTTTTAACCAGCCACAAGCTTTAACGAACCTGTGTTAACCTAATTCATTATCATTACTGCCCTTCTGGGCTGGCGTAGTCGGCTACTTCACTATTCCCTAGTGGTAATTCTTAGTATAGGCCTTTTCGGCCCTTACAAAAGCACCACCAGAGAGTAGAGGTCATGGACATCTTGGCTCATATTTTTGGGCTGTTTAGTTCTTTCTTCTTCTACAGAATAGCATAACAGTCATATGCTGTTATTCTGTGTAGTTCATTGAAAATGTTTTTTTTTTAGTCATAACATTGTCAAACCTCAAAATTGGTATGTGCCATTATTTGTGAACCCTATTTCATCCCAGGCATAGTTTGTATCATGGGATTTATCCTTTTTAGAGTAATTATGGAGGTGAATGGTGTCTTTATTAAGATGATACAGAGCACACATCTACTCACTGGCCTGTGGTTTGTACTAGTTTTGTGGCTGTGAACACCACATAGGCCCACCATACCAATGCCCTCTAACAGCGTGCCTGTTATCTTTAATCCTCTGTTGTCCTTGAGTGAGAAACTCAACCCATTTTAGAGTTGAATTCATTATTTGTGAAGTGAGAGCATTATCTGTAAAAGCAAAGTTGAATTTTATTTTATTTTCTGAACAGAACCACTGGATAGAAATATTGAGATTTTGCATTTTGTTACAAAGGCAGAATGGCATCCACATATAGCCTACCTTATGCTATATGACCTGCCAGTTATGAAAACACTAGCAGCTGGATTATGACGACAAGTACCTATGGCCATATTGTATCTTCTCTCTACCTATTGTCTTTCTTTCTTACAATGCATGTAGAAACATGCATAGCATATACCTAAAGCATTATATAAATTAAATAAATCCCCAAAGTCTCTCTGTCTCTCTCTCTTATTCACACACTAATGCAGTGCTGAGGAAGAAATAAAAAAATACATTTGCTTACAGCTGAACTTGAGTATAATACCATCTGGTGCAACACGACTTCACGTCATTGATGTGCGACATTGTGTCTTCAAACTAAATTGTACAGAAGCCTTGTCACTGGGCAGGAAACGTGCACAGATAAACCCCAGACAGGCCCTTATGCCCTCTGACTGAGTGCCATTTCCTGCCACTATCTCTGACAACATTTGGGTTCTAGTTCTACAAGAGTACACAAATTAAGCTGCCTCACCCATTCGACTTCCCTAGCCAATAACCGCAGTTAACAAACGCAAATAGAGCGCTCTGCATAGCGGCATCCACGTTGATCTGTGTCTCCCTGACTTGGGCTTTTCCGGACTTGCGGTCAGTAGGTGTGGTTTGTCCCTGTGGTGAAATTAAAATATCTTGATGCAGCTTGCAATAGGCCAAGTATCCTAACCTCGACAAATGAAACAAGTGAATTCCGCTTGTTCCTTTTGTCAGGCAACAAGTAAAAATGGATAACATGTTTGTTGCAATGCAATGATATTTGAACATCAACTCTTGTGAAGCACTGATAAAGCTGTTGTAGCCATGGGCTAATATCCCATGACATGTCATGACAAGGAAATGTTCAGCTTGAGGCACACTTTCATTAATAGGCTATGCATTGTTGTCACTATTAAAGGCATGTTACACTAAGATTAAAACGATAGATAGATAGATAGATAGAAGATGTTCCACTGTAGGTATAACTTTATTTTTCCACAAATAACTTGAGTGAGTGAGTGGGGTGCTCTTTTTTTATCACCTGCCCCCCAAAATGTCTGCCACTGGGGATCAGGGGGAAGAGTAAGGGTTTCCAGTGTTTTTGTTGTTATACAAGGACAACTGCATTGTCAATAAATTAATTTCCCCCAAATAATGTCCTTTTGTTTGGTAACATGCTTTCTCGCCTAAGTGCATTTCATTTCTATTTCCATGGGAAACCTACTCAGCTGCTCAAATTTTCACATTCCGCGTAAACAATCGCGAATCTCTGCCCTTTCCCTCTCTTTCTCTCTCGTTCATCGCTCACCTCACTTTGTGTTCGTTCCTCTTTTACATATAGGCGATTCTTTGAATTCTTGAACCTCCTTGGGGAGATACATGTCTTTGTGCCCCACAGGATTTTTTTGTACGGTGTTGATGTTTGAGAACATCTTCAAAGCCACCCTTGAGCACACGGGCCTTGTCTAAGGACTAGTGCGTCAGAAAGCTCACACACCTCACTGCGCTCAGCCGCCCACCCGCCCCTATGCCCTTGTTCAGCACTCTCGCCTTCCCTGAGACGATACACCCCAAAGTGTGTGTCACAATACCTTCCCATTCAGTTTGACAATACATGGAGCGCCAACACACTCGTGTATTTTCAATATGTATATGGTGCGAATTGTATGAACATTGTTCTCTTGGTGCAAAGTACGTTCTAACCCCCTGAGAATGCTGAGCAACCCGTAGCCCAAAAGGATGTGAAAGAAGTGGGGGAACCGCCTCATCTGCCTGTGGCAGAAAGACGAGACATTGCATGGCGCCAAAGCGGCGGGAGGGAAAGAGAAAACAGATAGAATAAAGTGAGTTAGGCATGCAACAGCAGATGTAGATTCTGGCAAACATGTGATAGCAGAAATACATACGAAATATGAAAGAGAACAAAAAATGTGTTTATGTATAATACAAAAGTATGAACGTTCTAATGATATCAAAGTATTACAATTTACAAATTGTTACAGCATAACAAGCTACAAATCAATTTTACAGTATTAAAAGGTACAAATGATGTTAGAGTATTAAAAGCTACAAATGATGTTACAGTATTAAAAGGTACAAATGATGTTACAGTATTAAAAGGTACCAAGTACCTTTTGGTTTGGGTAGTTAAGACTTTCATATACTCATCTTTCGTATTGCTGGAAGCGAGGCAACAGGTGGGAAGCGAAGCGAAGCGAAGCGCAGCGCAGCAGTGTTTTGATTGGCTCAAAGTCAGTCTTCTGCGGTTCCCAGAAACAGAACATGGTGGAAGAACATGGTAGCATTGTAGTGGTCCTACTCCAGGAAGTGAAGGAAAAAGGGGGGTTCTCCAGCATTGCGTTTAGGAGGTCTGGCAGACTGGGCCTCCAGTGGCATAGGAAGGAATACCAAGAGACGGTGCAGCCTACAATGCACCTGAACCGGCTGACCTCTTGAGATTGGAGGCTTTGGGTAGACCCATAGTGTTATTCTATCAAGGCTACATGTAATGGGCCAGGCCTGGCTGATGATTGATTTGATCTCCGTGAGTAATCAAGTGTCTTTTGATCTGCAGCGATGGCAGAGTTGCCGCTGCTCTGCGGGTGTAATATAATGTGGGTGTGAAAGTGAGAAGAACGGAGAGGCTGATGTTGATGCTGAATAATTCACACTGTATCTGATTCCCAGTAAATTCTCCCCTTCACTCCTCGGTATGCACTGATAGTCCACGTTATTCTGATGTCCATGTGATTCTGCAGTTGCTGTCTGTCCATACTGATATTTCTCTTTATGTCTTTCTTTCCCTTTCTCTCTCTCACCTAAGCCTGTGAGCGTATGTGTATGTCCGGTCCTTCCACACGCGCGTGCCATAAGTTGCAACTGTGTTTCAGTCAGTGGAGGGGTAATGTACTGCAGGTTCCACGGTTCGAGGCCAGAGTTGCTACTTTATTGGAGCGGCTGGTTGAAGTTCGGCCCTGGCGACAATCACGTGTGGCCCCATTCCAAAAAGGCTTTCTTTTCGCAGAGTGCTGAATGCCCAGATGGCCAGCGATTATGATTCCTCCTTGCTGGCCGAGCATGATGCCAAAACGATGAGAGGGAGGGCAGGGAAGAGAAAGAGTTAACCTAGTAGATTTTCCCCACATATAATAGTTTAAGTGAGACCCTGCCAACAAAGACTAATATTTATCTTGGCCCTCTGCTGGGCCTGGCTTTTTTTTATATATTTGTCATAATCTTTCTTAGATTTAATGTAAAGTCTGTTGGCGTCACGTGATGCTCTGGCAAAAGGGGGATTAGACTTCCTCGGCTTCGAAGCTGTCGATGAAAATCCAAACAGCCATGTGATTAATTTCGTAATCGTTTCACCATTGTGCAGTAGATTTTAATCTCTCAGTATTACGAGGCCATTAGGGATGTGGCGGCCAGGGTTATTGGAAACAAGGCAGGGATTGAAGTGTCATCGGGGCTTTAATTAGTTCCATTAAAAACGCCCTGGGGTTCTCTTGATGAAGAAATATGAAGTACTCCCATGGTACTGTAGCGTGATGTTTATGAATCCTATAGGTCATATTCATGACATGTGAGTCATTACTGTGTTCCATAATCTCCACAAGTAGTCATCTGTGAACGATAACGCCATCACTTCAATTTCAAGGCTAAACCCAATCACCAGACACACAAATGACTAGAGATTCGTTATTGCAATAAGCCTCTAGTTTCTAAACAAAATAGTTGCACTTGATTTGTTTGCCTGTGGAGACTGCACACAGTGTGTCACTTTTTAAGTGACTTGCGCTTGGTAGGAGAAACCTGTCTTTATTATCTCGGAGGGTTCACTTAGTAGCGGATGCACAAACCCCAAAGCTCCAAGTTAGCTTGGGCTTCTGCGGCACCCTGCTTGCAACATCAAAGCACCCGGGAATGGAGAGCAGGAAGACAGCAGTGAGATTCTTCTCCTCTGCGTCCTCCATCCCAACTACTCGGCAGGGCTGGCCGTGAATTCTAAACGTATATGAGTGTGTGTATCTAACAGTGTCTGAGTGTCTTGTTCATCTAAAGGTTTATGTACATCTGTACATGTTTGTTATATTGTTAATATTCACATGCCTGTATGCACGAGTATGAGGGTCCGTATGTGTGTGCCTTGGTATTAATGTTCATGTCTATGTTTCTGTGTGTGCATGTTTGTGTGTGTGCATTTGTGTGTGGGTGGTTGGTGTTTGTGCATATTTGTGTGTATGTGTGTGAGGGGGGGGGGGGGGGGTGTGCATGTGGGTGTGTTAGTGTGTCTCTGTTTCTCTGTGTGTGTGGGTGTGTGTGTGTGTTCATTTATTTATCCCTTCAGCTCTCTTTGTTCATGCCGTGGCTGTGTAACATGCACCAACATCTTACCTCAGCGGACCTGAGCTACCATCCGAACTTGCTGATATCTTACATGCTGATATTCCCCGAGCCTTCCCAGCATGCATCTCTGCAGCTCTACCAAGAGGAGCCTTATTACTTTTGCCCCTCAGCACTGTAAACCTGAGAGATGCGAGCCATAGCTTCATGATAAGACTAAATTAGAAACCACGCCAAAATGAGCATGCATAGCCCCCTTTCGGCTGCAGCTCTCTATTTAACCGCATTCGCTAAAGACAGCCTGAAGCTAATGACACACAAGCAGAAATTAGTCGTTTCCCAGGGGCGCAAGTCCAGGCCAGCACCACTGCCCTGTCAGTCTTAAACGAGCTTCCGGGAGAAACGCTCTTCCCCTGCCTGTTTATCTCATGTGTTCCTCCCAGGCAATTTCTAAATTGAACTCAAATAAATTCACTCGAGCTCAATTATTGGATTTTTTTTGGAAACAACTATACTCATTTTGGGCCTCTACAGCTGAAGTTTATTGTGTTTGCTGGGCGTATTTTTCCCCTCTTTTATTTTGCCCTGAGATGGTTGATATTGGCTTATATTGGTCTGTGGGTTTTCCTCTGGCACTGGTAATGGTTTGAAACTGCCCATCTCAATGACCCCCCTGAACCAACACTGCCTCTCATTAAATGGCTTAAGCCCCTGAAGCAAGTCTGCCCCCCCCCCCCCCCCCCACTCCCCCCACCCACTCCACCCTACCCTCCACCTCTGCTCAGTCTCTCTAGTCCCCATATTGACGCTCTTACATAATGTGCTTTGTTTTGTTTAAAGTTATCAGAGAGCCTTGGGCCTGGAACTACTGAGGATAAGCCCATCTGTCATTGGCAGTGCTGAGGGACTGGCGCCACAGGCGAGACGCACTCCCTCCATCGAGGTGCAGGTGTAAAACAGGTTTGGGGGCGAAGGCACCGGAGAGAGCTGAATGCTGATTAGTAAGTGGGAGGTGTGAGGTGTGCTTTTTTTCTGAAGCGTGCTATGTCAAGTGGAGGCAGCGCACCACCCTGGATGTTGTCAGCATTCAGCATCGGCCATGAGTGATGCAATGGTGTTATTCATCCTGCAAGGTAGTGGAGAAAAGTCTGACATTTTTTTGAAACTCAAGCTAATCCTCAGAGTCTCTTACACTTCACCACCCCACCCCACCCCGCGCTCTTTGTCTGTCAGTCATTGTGTCCTCTGACTTTTGTGCGAGTGTTACCCACCTATTGCACACACACACACACACACACACACACAGACACACCTACACACTCACACACACACACACACACACACACACACACACACACACACACACACACACACCTCTGTCCAAACCGAGGCCTTTGCTAATGGGGTTGGAGGTGTGCCATTGGTGAGGGAGTAGGTGTTTGGGTTAGAAGAACAGAGAGCTCTTCTTGAAAGGAATGTTTGTGAGGAGTCCTTTCAGTGGCAGGACATAATGATGACTGGGGTGGACTGAAGAGGCACACAGGGTTGCGATTGGGAATTGATGTTTTGGTGCTATGAAAACCTGATCTGCAAGAGGAAGGACTCAGACAGAGATAACTAGAAATGTTACCCAAACAGACTTGAATTGAGCCACAATTTCTCTCCATGTGTCGTTTTAAGCGGTGTCCTCGTGTTGTTTGCCATTTCAAAGGAGGGATGACTCCTGTGTGTGTGTTTGTGTGTGTGCACAGCCTCAAAAACTCCTAGTCCTTGCCAGTTTCACCCTTATCCCCGTTTCCATGGTGATTGATATGTGAAGTTTGTTTCTTTTTTGGTCACACTTATTTCTGTGGCGTATTCCTCAAAGATGCTCAGTAATGATGTTTATGAATTTGTGAGTATATTCACGTCTGGGTCTGTGTATTTTATATAATAAATCTATATGAGTTTCTCTGTGTGAATGCATATCTGTATAATTATATGCGTGTGTCTCTGTCTGTGAGTGCGAGTATTGTCGCCCAAAAGTTGTAAATCTAGGCTTCACCTGGTGCAACATTCCTTTGCCATTCTAAATGTCTTTACCACTATACAGTCTGGTGGAGTTCTCCCTTTCTAACAACCCATGGGCACTGTGAAGGGAGTTGTGGCACTCACACACTTCAGATACACACACACACACACACACACACACACACACTTCACACACTCTCACCCAGCAGGTGTCACAAAGAGGCGAAAGGATGCTAAACGCCTCCATAATCTTGCCAAGGAAAAGGTCTCTTTGGGGGCTCATTACTGTGTTTGTGTGTGTGTGTGTGTGTGTGTGTGAAGTGTGTGTGTGTATGTGTGTGGTGGGGGCATGTGTTTGTTAGTAGGCAGATCTAGGGAAGAGAAAATGAGGGATAAAAAGGGAACTGCTGATTAAAGTGGTGTAAATACGCTGGACAGTGTTTTTGTTTGTGTTTGTGTGTGTTTATGTTTGTGTACCAAGCACAGAGCTGTTATGCTTATGTCTCTCAGTCTAATGACCCTTTGAAATGATATTGTATAGCCCAAGTACTAGCCTAAGGCATTCACTATAGGATCATATTCATATAAAAAAATGCTACTGGGTTTGAATTAGTTTCAAAATAGCACAACATTCATGCACAGTCTACATATATAGTGCCTCTGTTCTCTGGTTATATTAGATATCCATTACTATTTTGTCATGATGTCATAACCTGAACCATAAAAGAAACTTATTTCAATCGCAATTTAAATTGTTATTAAAGGTTCGTAGGTAATTTACCATATTGTGTTGAAATTGTTTCCTTTTGTAGTGCAAAGGCGACTGAAAGGACTGAGAGGAGACTGCATAGAAGGGGGCTGAAGTCTGCTTCTGTGGGTATCATCAGAGCATGAAGGGTTAATCCGTGCTGGTGTAGGGGATATTTCCACACATGAGAGAATCTCTGGAACACGAGGAGTTGAGGAAATAGGGCACAGCCACAGAGACAGCACAGACGGGCGGCCCGGCTGCTCCGCAGACGACTCTGAGTGCCTGCAAATCGCTTGGTCTGTCTCCCGTGTTTTACAACAGCCTGTGCCATATTCTGTGACTTTGAGTCTGGGATATTGTGTATTGATTAGGACATGAGTACAGAAAGAAAGAGCGAGTAGGGAAACGTGGAGAGGGAGACAGAGACCCAGACAAAGAACCAGAGATGTGTTGTGTGACTAAAGGAGGGCAAAGAGTTTCTTTGAGAGGAGAATCCATTTATTTCAGTCATAGCACCAACAACAATAGTAACCATAGCTTACAATCCTATTTAAGAATCATTAACCTTATCCATAGGCTTTCGCAATCTCTAAATGTTTGCCATCTCTAAATGTCATAGTCCATGTTATTCAAAGTGTACGCCTCAACAGTCAAATGTAGCCGCTAAGCCTCCGAATCCACATAAAGGCTGCAAATATTCTTTCGCCCATTGTGGGCACTGGACATGGTTTCCAAGCTGCCGCAGTTGTCTGGTGCAGCCCACAGAAAGCCTGTGTTGGCCCGAATGCACCGAAGGAACTGCCAAAGGCAAATTAGGTTTCCAGGTGAGTGCACAAGCCGAGATAATGCGACCACAATGATGGGCGCTTATTTTTAAATTGTGTGCCAAGTCATGTTTAGCGTCCGTGTGCACACTAACGCGGCACATCGCACAAATGTCGGGGATTATGCATTTGGATTGGAATGGCCTGTGCGCAAAGCTTTGTATGCGTGCTCCATCCAAATGTCTCTGTTCCTTTCAGTTTCTCTCTCTCTCTCTCTCTCTCTCTTTCAATCTTCTGTCTTTCTCTCTCTGACTCTCTATCCATCTCCCTCTGCCTGTCCTGTCTCTTTTTCTTATTCTCTTTATCATAAAGAGGGGACAGGAATTTGAGTGAACTCACAGGTGACTGCCCACCACTGGGAAGGTCCCTGGGGAGAGTGTGTGGGTCTGGAGGAGGTCACTCAGGGGTATCTGCCAGCCTACCTCAAAGCTGAAGGGCTCTGCTCTACTGGAGCTGTCAGCCTGAATGCACTGGGTGTGTGCTGTGAGAAATATGACACACAGATCACTGATGAAGCGAAGGGGCAGAAGAGGAAGCCTAAGTTTGTAGTTATTATGTCTGTGGTGGGGACGGTGAGGACAGTGCCTGTTTTTGTGTCTGTCTCTCCCTGTCCTCCCTATTCACTCGTTCCTGTCTGTTAGTCTCTCTGTCTTACTCTTCCGTTCCACACACTCTTATGTCTGTTTGTTCTAGTTGTCTTTTCATTATCGCTCTTCATTACGCGCTGCAGCGATGCCTCTGAGGCTTAGATCCAGCCTTTGTTGTTGTTAATGTCTTAGAGCTGAGTGTGTGTGTGTGTGTGTGTGTGTGTGTGTGTGTGTGTGTGTGTGTGTGTGTGTGTGTGTCTGTGTGTGCGCCTGATTATACTGTATGTGTACTTTGTGCGCATACATGAGTGTGTGTACAAGTGTGTGTCTCTGTGTTTGTTTGTGTGTGTGTCTGTGTTAGTGAGTGTGTGTGTGAGAGAGTGTGTGTGTGTGTGTGTGTGTGTGTGTGTGTGTTAGTGAGTGTGTGTGAGAGAGTGTGTGTGAATGCGCGTGAGGGGTTTTCTGGCTCAGTGTTTTTCTCCTCTGAGTGGCCTGCCAAGCCTTGAGCACACACACAGAGAGTGGAGCTTCAGAAGCATCGAGATGAAAACACGTGCTAATATAAACCCCGCTGAGCACCAGAGAAGGACTCCGAAATTTCTCATTGTGGCAGCTGCAGAGGCTCGGCACTGATGTATATGTATGTGTGTGTGTGTGTGTGTGTGTGTGTGCGTGTGTGTGTGTGTGTGTGTGCGCTTATCTGTGTCCGTACGTGTGTGTGTGTGTGTGTGTGTGTGTGTGCGTGCGTGCGTGAGGGACTGAGCACAAGCATGTCACAAGCTGAAGAGATATTGTTCTTATTTGTTTTATTGCCTTTTCTTTCCCCTCCCCCTCTCTCCCTCCCTCTCTCTCTCCCTCCTCCTCTCTCTCTCCCTCCTCTCTCTTCCCCTGCTCCTCTCTCTTCCCCCCCTCCTCCTCTCTCTCTGTCTGTCTGTCTCAGGGTCAGGGGCTCCCTGCATGGCTCCTCTGCTGGAACAGCTGTGCACTGGACAACGAGCCGCCTGTTTGTTTGCACATCTTGAGTGGACAGATGGGAAGGCTCCCAGCTCTTTTTCCTCCTCTCTCTCTTTCTCTCTCTCTCTCTCTCTCTCTCCACCTCTTTCTCTTCTGCCTTTCAGCCTCCTTCATGCCCCTTTGGACCACCTCTCCTCCTAAATTTTTCCCTTCTCGCTCTGTCTGCTATCAACCTTGTCTTAATCTTTTTTCTGCCTTCATTCCCTTGGGGTATCCCCATGGCAGCAGTGGTAACAGAGGATGAAGGAGATGGCAGATCTCAGATCAGTGGAGAGCAGTAAAGGGTGAGGAAAAAATTATTGCCTGCATGTGCCTCCACCTGAATTCAGAACAGTGTTTCGTTAGCAACTAAGCCAATACAGGCCTGAGTTGTCAGGATTGGCTACAAGGGGTGAAGCCTCTATTTGCTTCCCGCTTAGCTGTGATGGTGGCCAGTAACTCACCAGTGGTGTTAAAGACGCCCTCAATGAACTTCACATTACATCTCAGACCTCCTCCTTGGTTGCAAATCATATGAGAGTCTGAGTCAATCATGTCATCTTTCATTTCCTGTTTGTTTGGTATCACCTAGCATCTCATGAGTCATAATAGGGGCTGGTATGAGTGCTGTGGGCTCACTTGGTATGCAGAGGTGGAGTGTGTGTGTTGTCCTGCTGGACCGCTCAATCATAAACCACATTGTTCATCTGGATGAAGGCCCCCACCCATCAACCCACCCACCCACCCACCCACCCACCGATGCCTGTGGAGGGAAGGGCAGAGGAATGTCACTGTGCCTGTTATGGGCTAATTGAGGCC